>NW_009704197.1:73669-192265 GCF_000703405.1 Apaloderma vittatum
TAAATGGAATACTGCATTCAATATTACTACTTTCCTCTGTCAATTTATGGGTAGAGTTAAGGTGAAACAAAACAAAAGTGAAGTCTACTAAAGAGCAGGTGACATGGGAGGAGGAGATGAAGCAGGAAGCTGAATGGATCTTGTGATGCATGGATGTGTGCCAAAGGGTGTTCTGGTAAAAGCAACGGAAGACTTGGAAATAAGTCCTGCTGACCTCCAAACATGGGAAATGAGCTATTTGAACTAAAAGGCACTTCATGCTTTGAGATTCGTTGGCATGACTTTTAAAATACATCCTCCTTGGATCTATCAGTATTTTGCATGTGTTCATGTGCATTTTTATGTATGTCTACACATGCATTTGTGTCATTTTAATCTTTGTCTTATTCTGCTAAGGTTTATAACTTTTCCTTGGTAAAGTCAAAATTATATGTGTCATCTGCAGAGTCCATCTGCATAAGACAGATCATGTAATCACTTTTTTTATACAGCTTTTTTGGATGCATCGTGTGGTTGAGCTTGCGTACAGGCATGTCTAGCTATGAGTGAGAAAAAAAAAGTTCATTAAGTAAAAATCCAGTGCTAATTTTTCCATGAATGGTTGACTTTACAGGGGAATTTGACACAGTGCAGAGCCCCTCCACACCAATCAAAGACCTTGATGAGAGAACATGTAGGAGTTCTGGGTCAAAATCTCGGGGTAGAGGGCGGAAGAATAATCCATCACCCCCTCCGGACAGTGACTTGGAGGTATGCCTGCAGTAATTGATGAACGGTAATGTAGAGATTTCTTCTGATGAAAAGTAAATTCTGAAAGCTACAGCTGTGGAAATAGCTTAAGGCATTTTAGAAAACATCATGAACTCAGTCTCACTAACTGAATGTAACAGATATTAGTTGCTTTTTTTAACACACATGACAAAGGCTGAAAAGGAAAAGTGATTTAGCCTTTACATTTTAGCTTTAAGGTTGTGTGTCTTTCTGTTTTTCATGCAATAGAACCAAGAAACTGTGGGAGTTCTGTATTCAGAATTGTCCCATTTTCTTTTATTTTTTTGAATAGGAAATCTCAAACATATTGCTCAGCATAATTACATGTATTTCTGAATGCTGTGTAAATATGCAGGATCATGTGGCCGTAGCCTTTCCAATACTTATGCACAGCTTTGCCCTTGTGCTTGTAAGTAATGTCAGTGGATTTCAGTGGGGCAGCTTACATCAGTGAAGTTATGGCTCTACTTAAGTATGTGCAAGATCAGTGCCTTAGTGAAGAAATATATCTGCCTAATATATGGGGTGACGATGTAAAACACAGGTGACCTCTTAGCAGCAAAGTAATTAGAGTCTTATTACTCCTGTGTCAGCAGCGCGCTGCCTTGCAGTGACAGGAGGAGGAGGAAGCAGAGTGCCTGTGTGTGTGTTAAACACCCTGGCTCTGGCGTCAGGGGACGGTGCTGCCCGCCAGCACGGCGTGTCCCCTGCTGCCACCAGACCAGCTCTGGGAGCAAGCAGCTCTGGCCAGAGCCACTGCTCTGCCTTCCCTCACCAGCTCCAGCCACAGCGGAAGACAAGCCTGCTGCTGGGACTTGGCTGGTGGCGGGGTGGGCTGCAGCGCTAGGCACTGAGTGTAGATGCCATTGCTTTTATATGGAAACATTGAAATCTTTTGCTTTTCAAAGGATTTAACGTCCACAGTGAAAGGACTTTTCTTAAATTTCAGTTTTCCTGTCTCTTTTATAGTTTACCAGTGAAAATGAGCCCCTTATCAATATGTTTCCTTTTTTTGGTTGTTAGAACAATCGTTTTTATCCTATAATATTATTTAAATACTGTATGACATTATGTGTGGTTTTACTCAAGATTTAATTTTAGCAATACAGTGGAAATAACAAACCTTGAATCAATAAGACTTGCAGAGAAGCATCTGAGAGTACTGTTTATCCTTAGGTTAGAAATTATATTTGACACTCATCACATTTCTGAAATCTGTATTATGCAGCTTTTTTGAAAAGCTTTTCAGAGGACAAATAAGAAATGGTTGAGGCATTCAAAAGTTTCTCTGATATTTTATCGTGCATGATATGCTATTCTTGCTGTTTCTCAGAGAAAACCTGCTCGATTATGTGACTGGTTAAACTTTAGAACTCGGTTGACTTTTACCCCCCCTGAGTGGGATGGTGGTGGGACTTCAGCGTTATTTGTTTAATAATATTATCCTCGCTTCTGTTTTCAGCGTGTATTTGTTTGGGACTTGGATGAAACAATCATAGTTTTTCATTCACTGCTTACAGGATCCTACGCACAGAAGTATGGCAAGGTATGTGAGCCGTAAATTCTGCAGTAGATTCACTGTATCAGGGCTGTCTGGCCTGCACATGTACATGCTTTTCATCTTCTGTGTTCATCATGGCTTGGGTGAAGTTAGAGGAGAAGTGTACAGTAAACCCAGTTTTGAGAGGGTTAATGTGAAAAAAGTCAAGGAGAGAAATGAGACACAGACTCTGAGCACAATTTATGAGGTCAGGCTGAAGCAGATGCCACAAATGAGGGAAGAGTTCATAGAGCAACAAGGATGAGGTTCCTGAGGTATGTTGGAAGAGACATTGCAGGGAAATTGAAGTAGTAGGCAAATGGAAACAACTGACACTATGTGGATGCATACAGGAACAAGCAAAGCAGAGCAACGGGTGAATTTAGGGGGAAATTGATGAATCAGGATGAGTAAGACCTGTTTCAACGCCAGCTGCAGATGTTATTCTTTGACTCCCCAGCTTTTCTATTGAGTCTTTGGTTCCCTTGGCTGGCTCTGGGGCGAGTAATGCTGGGGAGTGAATCCCCCTTCCAAGCAGACAATTGTATGCATCCCCTCCCCTCCGATGAGATCCAAAAGGAGTTCAAGTCCCAGAGCAGTGAGCAGCAGAGCAGGAATAAGAGGGGTGGATGCAGAGAGAGGCAGCCACAGTCCACAGGAGCAGGATGTCTCCTGCAGAATCAGCAGGGCTGGTGCTGTGAGCCCAAGGCTGATGCTGGGGCAAGGGGAGAAGGGACTAGTGGGAAGACCAGTGTGTAGCAGGAGGAGCAAACCACTGGGAGGAGTAGAGCCAAAGGCCTGGATAAAAAAAAAAAATTGGGGCAAATGTATGTGGAAGGGAAGAAATTGGTCAGGGAGGGTCTGGGTATACACATATGTGCATGTAGGTTTTCTAGGCGTTGTGCCACTCAAGTTAGTAATACAAAGGGATTTCTTTTTAAGAACATAACCATGTCCATACTATGTCAGATGAAGGCCATGTTTAGCATAAGTTTCCTGCCTGTTTATCCCAGCCAGAATGAGATATTTAAGAAACTACATTAGAGAAATACTTTCCATGCTCACCTCCTCAACTGGTGAGTTAGAAATGTCCAAAGGCAGAACCTGTGGATTATAACCACAGATTGGCCAGTGCTCCATGTTTTAAGACAGCTGTTTGTGGTTATTAAAAGAGAAAGCTAATAAGAAAACTGACAGGCCCAGACAAAAATCTGAAATTTTGGAATTTTTGCTAAGATAAGGGTAGTTATTCATGTCTTGTGAAAAACAGCCTTGCTTGTTTTGCAGCTTCACTGTGCCAAATCAGTGCACATTTCAGTACTCTGTCAAAAACTCCTGCTGTTTTTCAAACACTGTAACAACAGTGACTTTGTCAGAACCATTTCTATTGTATAGTTACCAAAACAAGAGAGAAACCTAGCTGAACCTGAACTTTTATATCACTTCTGGGTGTAGACCATAGACTGCCACAGAACTTGCTGAATTGCTCCAGCGAGGCGGTCGTTCCTTTCATCCTTTCTTAATTGTGCCCTTAGGATGTTTATGTCTCCTGTGCCATTTCTCATATGACTAAAGTCTGAGTCAACTTTAATACAAAGTTTTAAAAATCAGAGCACATTTTTTAGCTCACAAACTTCTTTGAAAACTGTGTTAGAGACAGAATCAGAAGTGAGCTCCTTTTGGTTTCTCATTTTTTCATGAGTTGGGATATTTTAAAAAATCCCAATACCACTGTTCTTCAAGAATCCCTATGGAGTCCTTAAAAACGGTAATGGCAGTAACAGCCAGTAGCACCACCAGCAGATAAAGCTGGCTTGTATAAATGAAGTATACCAAGGGCAAGTTAAATTAAAGTAGTTACGCTGGTGAGATCGGCATCAGTAAATGCCATGAACAGCCATGAAGCCAAAGAGAGGATTTCTGAAGTATAATACTTTTGTTTGTTTGTACTGATAGGTGGCATACGTACAAGTAGGGAAATGTGTTCATTTCCAGAGACCGTAAAATAAAAGTAGTAGACTTTTTGCTTCCTGCAGTGACTGCATTTGCCATACTTACAGGGAACTCATTGGGGAAGTAATTGCCAATGAAACTCAAACATATATATTGTTGACGGCAAGAAGGCTAGAGTAGTAGGAAAGGGAATACAGGGAGAACTTACCACAAGGAGGTATTAATTCTTGCATGTCATTGAAGTGTTGCCTAAGCAAGATGGGATGTGTCTGAGCCCGAGTTCCTAAGAGGTTAGAGATGGGAGAAGAGAAAGATAGCACAGTCAGTCTCTGGTGCGTGACCTCTTTAGCAGATGTGGCCCTTTTCTGCATAGGATTTCCATCTATAAACAAGATCTTAATCCAGAGCAGAGTTTTCCCCTTCTCCCATATTTAAATATTCAAAATTAGATGAGCAAGTCTTTAATGTGAACATTGCTTTAAGGGAAAGGCATCTTCTTAATATACTGAGTATTCTCATTTCATACTTTCAAGGGGTGAAATGCTGGTTTTAGACATCCCCATTGGCAATGGGGGCATTCGTTAGCAGAGGTTATGTGGGAAGACCTGGATCCAGTAGGCAAGTTTCAGGTCAACAGAGAGAGAACAATAACTTTCTGACTTCTGCCTGAGGATTTCTGAGCTTGAGAATGGACACTCTTTGGTTTATACTTGTCCAGCCCTTTTCACGGAGTGATAATTGTTTGACTTCAGAATCATATAGGTCTGTTATAATAAAAATGTTAAAAGCAAAACTAGTGTTTTGCGACTCTAAGCATGTCATTTAAAACACAAGGCAAATTGCTGCTTCTTATCTGACCACTAGTCAAGTACAGCTTTAAACTACACTGGAGTGGGAGAGATTTGGCTAGAGGTTGGTCAATGCGTCACTCTGATATTTAAAATATAAAACTTACCCAGAGGAATATTAGGTGGTTTGCTGTTTTCTACCTGTGAGTGTTTCTGCCTGGCTTTTGGTATAGTGGTTATTTTACTGAGCTGGTCAGAGCTAACATAAAGTGAGAATAGAAACTACGCTACATCTCTGTTAGGTTTCAGGGAAATTGTGCTGTCTCACAGCAGTAAGATACCTCTTGTTCTGCTTATTTGCTCATCTGCTTTTTACTTCATAAAACTAGTACATTTCTATTTTTAATTATTTACTGCGGTGACAAATTATGAACATTGGCATTTGAGCTATTATTTTATGACTTGTGTGGCTGATGATGGTTTTTGCAGCTGAGCACCAGTTGGCAGATACAGTTTTCTACAGTGCTGAACTCTTAAGTCAGGATTTGTTGATGTGACAGGACATGTGTTAGGAGATGTCATCATCTGTTAAAAGTTTATGAGGTACATTCTTAAGCCGTGTGAACAGTGTGTATTCTTTGTTCCGTTGCATTCCGGTTATTCTTGCTAATTTAAGACTGATTAAGCTAGAGTTTTGTCGACCTCTGAGCATTTATACTTCATTCATTTCTCCCAGGTAATTCCAGAGGATGAGGATGTTCAGATAAATGCTGTGACTTAAGGTGACACTGGTTAAAAACAAATAAAAGTCCCTCATGACCCTAGAAGGGGGAGAATGTGATATCAAAGTGTACAAATCAAAACAAATCTACACTTGATGATCACATTTGGACATTTTTGATAGCATTGCCAATGACAGAAGGTTGGAGAGACCACATCAACCTTGTACACTTCTCTGGGAAGAGCTCAGAACCTCTTTGTTGCTCATTTTCTGCTGGTCCAGTCATTGAACAGAAAAACTTTGTCACCATTAGCACCTATGATGGCATTCCCTAATTCAGTCATAAATATGTTATTGTCCACCTGTATTAATAGTGAATCTCTCATGACCTTCATTTGTCCTCCCCATTCACTCCCTCATTGCCTGAGACTTTGTGAAGCCACCACCATTGTGAAGCTCTCCTGGGAACAAGCATCCCCTATGAGAGAGACAGAGCTGAACTTAAATCTGAAATTCCTACATATTGTAGGGAAGTATCTTTAAGCTAAAAATACTGGTATTTAACTTAAGCATTTCCACTTTTTCCAGGGGTCAATTTTATTGTAAGTCTGTTCAGGACAGCCACCCATTGACCATCTAGTCTTACAATATTATTCATAAGTTTTGCGTGGTTTTTTGCTTATTTTTAAGGCTTCATGCATACAAATTCCTCTCACAATGGATCTACCTGGGACTCTAGTTATCTATTTGGTTTTTTATGTTTTATAAATATCAGTTTGATGTGTTTGTATTTCTTTTTCCTCCAAGAAATGAAATGGTTTTGAACATCTTGTGCTGAAACCTGACCTCCCAAGTAGATTTCTTCCACTAATGGACACTGAGCTTTTGAGGCTTTATTCCAATCACCTTCCATTTGGTAAAAATATTTAAATATTGGTCCTCCTAAGATATTTTTATCTAGTCTCTCAGGAGGCATTTCATTAGATGGACCAGTCTAGTACAAAAGTCCACAGACAGACAGTCTGGCTCAGGTTTAGTGCCTTCATACTAATGTAGCTAAAGTAATTTGTATTTTGGTGTACAGAAGTTCTGTAGCTGATCTTGATTCTTTTGCATGCTGATGATATCTGGCTAAAATCACGCCTCTGAGGGCCATAGAGTTGTTCTTTATTCTGCACAGTATCTGTGGAAAACTTCCAGATTTTTTTTTAATTATTGTTTCCTCTTTTGTGTATGCTTGTGCAGAGTAGCACAAAATATGATTTTGGCAGAAGTTCAGTCTGCCTCTTACTCAGTTTCCCAGTTTGCTGTGCTCAAATCTGTATCAGCTGCACATGTTTTCTGCTTTCAACACTCAGTTCTTTGTGCCACTTGAGTCAGTCTGCAACTTCTGCTTCAAGTTCAAAGACAGTAAAAAGATGATTAGGTTGTTCCTCCACATTGTACAAACATTATAAAGCTCAAGACCCTGGCAAATGTGCTTTTCAATTTTTGTATGTGAGTGAACTTAACATGGCAAGAGCTGGAACGTGATGTTTAGTTCTTGTTAAACAGTTGCAATGCTAGTTTTTGGCCAATTTAATAAAAGAAGAATTGTTCATGTCTTGAGAATTCAGTTCCAGAGACTTTTCTTAGCAGAAGTTGTGGGGACATCCCAGGCTGATTTCATGCTAAACTGAAATGAATTCTCTCTGCTTAATTTTATTTTATATATACAGTACTTAGTGATATCTTACACATGCTTTTATCAAATGAGGAACACAGGAAATCTCATTTTGACAGTAACAAAGTCAGGCATCGTTGGTTACAAAAATACTGCTAATAAGAAAATCATAAAAGCTTTGTCACATTTATGTCTTTCAACTATACTAGGCAAGGCAGGAAGTTGTGATACGTAGTTGGTAGTTTCTGTAAAAATAAATTGGATTATAATGGAATATGTTATAGCAAATTTCCTCATTTTAGTCTGCCTCTATCCAGAAGAAGAGGCTGCAAATCAAAAGTCTGAGATTCCAGTCTTGGAAACCCTCCAGTGGATAACTTAACTCACATAAATAATAATGAGTTACCACCTGTGCATAAAGTTATGCACATGACTTAGTGTTCATAGGTTTAAGGTAAAGAAGTATATTGCAAATACTCTTTATTGCATTGTATCTAGAAAGAAATATTTATAATTTACTGTGCTTTGAAAAAATGGAAGAGAATAGAAGGAGTAACACGTGTTTATAAGTGATGACATTTTGATAAAAGCATTATGGGTTGATGAGGAATCTCATGCGTTAAGTATTTTGATTTTGATGATTTGTATTCTAAGAATCATATATAAGTTTTTGGAAATCTGTTAACGTGTGTTCCTTAATCATGCCCTCTGAAACTGACCTTTGTCCTTGCTGCTGCCTTCAGCCACGTGGCCTTCAGATCCAGTGAACATGATTGCAGAAGATGTAGGGGATGATGTTATTAGGCACTGCATTTTTTTTTACTTTTGAAAGGTAGTCTAGACCAGTTCAAGGGTCAACATAAAAATATTTCCTTTCATTGCCAGAGAATTGAGTCTAACCTAGTTTCTTGTACACTCTTCGCCCTTTCACGTCTTATACTTTTTCATGATCAAGGGCCAAAAATATGTCTATGTTTCGGCTTTTACCTTTAATTTTTAAGTGTTTGAGGGCAGAAGCCATCTTTTATTCTGTTGTTCCAAAGCCCTGGAGTAGTGGGCGTCTGATCCTGATTGTGAAGCCTTTGATCCTAATATTAACAACTGATCATTTCAGGTTTTGTGTGATTTTGTTGCCAGGTTCTTCTGAACTTTTAGACTTTTAATCTCCAGTTATTTAAAATAGGATTTCTGAAAACTTACCAGTGTCAATCAGAGCTTAAATGATGAAATACAGATTTACTTATTTTTTTATTTTAATGAGAATAGGTTGATACCTGTTTTAAATGTCGATTGTAGTATGCATGAAAAAGTTAACTGAACCCTGCAAGCTCAGGCAGATGATTAATCCAATGATAAAATTTGTTACCAGGTGTCAGCTAAGCACAGGTACTGTCTGTGTGTGTTCATATTCTAAACCAAATGTAAAACAATGCAAATTGGCCTAGTTTCTTTCCTAGCAAGTCTAGCAAAGTTAATTTAATTATCTCACATTTACTGTACTCTAAATACTCTCAGATCAATCTGTTGTTGTGGATCGGTGTATTTGTGGTATCTTGCTGAGGCAGAGCAATTTGGTAATGTGAAGGCTGGCCTACAACCAAATACAATATTTTGAATGAATCTCATCCAGGGATAGGAATCCTGCATTTCATCAGAAATGAACGGATGATCAGCAGCAAACAGGCAAACTTTATTAGGCTTTCCCTTTCCTGTGGACCATCTAAAACTTGTGCCATAGGTTGTAGGCATGCTGAAGAACACTTGGAATAAAACTTACAGGCACTTGATTGAATGAATGCCTGTAATAAAGTCATGAAGGAGAGCCCAAAAATTCATCAGTGAGTGCCTGCATGGAAGAAGGGTAAATACTGAGATGAGAAGGACCTAATGCAGGATTTGAAGATGCATACTGGAACGGCAGAAATTGTGGTAAAGAAGTGATAGAGGCCTAAGCATAGGCAAAGATGTGATGATTTATCCGAACTGAAACTCAGTTTGGGAAAATGGGCAGAGATTCAGACTAGCTTTTGTATTTTTATAAAGGGGAGACATTAGAAATTGAAAAGGCCTCTCAAAACACACCTTTCTATCACAGTGTAAGATAATTGATTACAAAGTAATCATTTAGTAGAGATGACTACCTTTCCTAGTGCAGTTTATCATGACCTTGTTGAGGACATCTGTGTACCCAAAAATTGGGAAGAGAAGTTAAGAGATCGGAGACTTCGTGCGGTGCTCAGAGGATTGGGTGTCACATCAAGTAACTTCATGACTCAGCTTTTTTCTGCCCACAGATTGACAGCCAACATACTTATATATATTTTTATAAAAGGCTCAGGGGTGAAAAATTTAATGTACTCTTATGATAATAAATATTAGATACCTTACATACATCTTTTGTCAGAAGTTCTTGCCCTCTTTACAGCCTTCTTTGTGCAGTTTGCACATGGCCATCAGATTTTGCTCTGTCAGTTCAGCCAGGTTACAAATGCATTGACTTTCAAAAAACTTGGATGTTTCAACATCCTCAGCTCCCCAAATGTTCTCATGCAGGTTCAACAGTCTCTTCTTGTAGTGTTATATTAAAATAGCTTAATACTTAAAGGCTTTTAAGAAATTTCTTGCTGTTCTAATTTTTCAAAACACTGTATACAGCAGTTTTAAAAGTAGTTCTGATAGGACTTAAAGGTATTAATTAGTTGACCTTGCTTTCTGTTTTTTAAGGATCCACCAATGGCAGTGACCCTTGGACTGCGAATGGAAGAAATGATTTTTAATCTTGCTGACACACATTTATTTTTTAATGATTTAGAGGTAAGATTCAAAGGAACATAAACACCATTATTCCTGGGGCTTTAACATAGTGGGTTTGTTGTGCATTGGTGTTTGTTGTTGTGTGTGATGTTTTCTGCCTATCTAGACTTTGGGTTTGTCATACTCTAACTAGAGAGAGATCATCCAGGTAGCTGTGAACTCCCATGACACCAAAGTCATTCCATGAAACTGGAAGAGAGGGAATCTGCAGCCTACCTTTTCTCTCTGTCTTGTGGCCATCTCTTCAGTTTCCATAGATTTAGAGCTTTCTGCAGTTACTTCCAGGAGGTGGTTATATGTGCCTCCCGTTCTTTCTCTCAAAGTTCTCTACATTCATTTTCAGTGGTTGCCATCATCTAACCACAAGAGACTGTGTTCTTCTCTTCACGTACCCAAGTAGCCTTTTTGGCCACAGCCTCTCCTTTCTTGCTCAAAGGTAGAATATTCTTCACTTACCTCAAAGACTGCAGCATCACAGAGCTGGGACTATGATAGACATGCTCAGCAGCGATGTCTTTTCCCAGACTAACCAGACGACCATGTGTTTTGCCACAATGTGTGCAGGGTGTAGTTTGGCAGCTGGTCAGAAAAAGGGAGAGACTTCTTCCTGGGGAGTGATGGCTGTGGACTGCTCACCCGCCAGAAGCACACAGATGGGCTGCCGCAAGCACAGAGGTCTGGGAAGTGAGCTTGTCAGCTCAGCTTCTTTTAATGTGGAAAGTGACAGTCTTAAAACGATGTCTGTAAAGAGACAGCAAGTGAAAAACTGTTCTCCAGTTAACTGTGGACTTTTCAGACCTTCTTTTCAGACTCAGTCTAAATCAGTTGTTTTCTTACTTAGAGTGGATCCCAAGACTTCCCTCTGTGGATAGATATTTTGTCGCTAATGGTAGTTGGAAGACTTTGAGGTTTTGTTTAAAATGCCAGAAAAAGGTCTTTGGTGAGTGAAGAGAAAAAATGAAGAGAAGTGATTTTTCCATTCACTGGGACGTTGATTTTTCTAGTGTGGACGTCTTTCATTCCTTCATTGACTGCAGGCAATAAGAAAAGCAGAAGGTACCAGGCTGCAGCTGTCTTTGTCATTCCCTGAAGACCTCATTTATTCTTAGCTCTTTCTAAGTTAAGAAACTGGGATCTACTTCACCCTATACCTGGGCTGCACTTCCTCCTTCCAGCAGCAGAAATGTAAGAAAGTCAAACTCTGGACATGCCTTCACCAGTCGGTGTTTTGTTGCGATCCTAGTGAGTCATCACTTGACAATGTGAGTGTATTCAGTGAATGTTCTTCCTGGTGCCTCGTACCAGGGATAGATTCCAAATCACTTTTTCAAAGCATTGCTTGAATTTCTCTTTAGCAGACCTTTGCCCTTTCATGTCCATATTTCATGTAACAGCTGATGAACCTTAAGCCATTCGGGAGCGTATGCCCAGTGTTCTTCAATCTTGTGCTCAGTTCAGGTGGAAGTGTTCAACATAATGGAGCTTTGCCCTCTTTCCATACCTCTTTATTCATGCTTATGGCCACTGAAGCTTCATTTCTTCCTCTCATTATTTATTTTCTTTGTACATCTCAAGTTTAGCTATTCTAGGTGCATTACCACATTTCGTATATTCTTAATTGGGTGGTTTTAATATCCTGTCCAAAAACTCACACTCCAGCCCATTTCAGAGCTTGATCAGTATCCAAACAGTTCTGAGTTTTAGATAAATCAAAAATACTACTTAGTCACTTTCTTGGAGAATCTCATAACTCAATCAGTTTGGTTTTATTAAAACCAATGTCTAGATGCAATTAAGTATTTTCTAGCCCAGAATGCAACTTTTTTTTCAAAACGAGCTCTTGTATAAGATTATCAAAATTCCAAACCTTGTTCTGAAATGAAGTGTATGCACACATTCTGATATATGCAAGAAGACTGACAATTTTCTGTCTTCTTAGCAAATAAGATATAATTGCATGGCAACCTGTGCCAAAGTACACAGATCCTTTAATATGCAGATGAGTAAATCTGTATGTTTGCAGAGCACATGGCTATTACTATTACTGTGCATCTGCATGATGACTGTGTAATGAATTCTGAGAACTTCCCAATTCTGACTTGAGGTGTCTCTCTCATCTATCCCCCCACTTTCTTCCTCTCTCTTTCTCTGTCTTACTCTCTCCATCCTCCCCCAGGAGGGGCGAGGTGAGTGCTGAGCTGCTGATAGTCATGGCCATCAGGACCCAAGACTTTCAGCTCTTACCCGAGGAAGTGAGATAGACCTTTATTCACTAGAAAGATTACTTATCCTTTTGTCATCTCACTTCTTTAGTGCAGAGCTGACAGGTCCCATACCTTTTGTCTTGCTTACATCTTCAGCCCACTATAAACCCCCTGGCTCTGGACAGGAGAACTGTAATACACCAAGGAACCTGTGTTCCGGTAATATCGACTTCAGTCACTCTAAGCGTTCTTTTCTCCTCCCTGTCTTTCTTGATTGCAAACACCACATACTGAGGTCTAGTAATAATAACCAAGTTATTGGAAGTTATCGCATACAAAAATAAAGTTTTGCTTCCTCTATGCAAATCTGTCTCACTACAATGACTGCTGATGCAGAAATTCCGATCTGTTGAGACATTCCCCGCTGACCCAGTAACCCATGTTCTAGTCAGCCAAGATGTACTTTTATTTCAGACTAGGCTGTTCTCCAGCTATTTCATTCTCAGTGTATAAATTTTAGTTAGCTTGAGAAGTATCGCTTGGGAGGGCAATTGGTGTTTTGCCATGAAAATAGGAGTCTGGTGCTCTAGAAAGTTCATGTACGTAAACACTGCTAAAAGATGGGACTCAGTTCTATAATAGTATCCATTCTGATGCATTCTGATCTCAACCAGGTAAGGAATAAAATGAAAAACTTCATTTTTTATTCGTATGTCAGTATTAATTTTAAAGCAGCATTTAGAAATGTTCGTAGGGCATACTACACACACAAACCCCCCCAATTTCTAAAAATTGCAAGCATGAATAGGACATGAATCTTCCAACTCCATTATCCCTCTCCACTCTTAGGTTGATAAAGCAAAAAGAGTGTTTATTTCAAACAAACTGGATAGTATTTTCATTTTTATGATAATCCTACCATATTTTATGTAAGATTTTGTTGGGGTTTTTTTCCTCATCAAAAATAGAAATCAGGAAAAAAAAAAGATTAGTAATCTGAATCTGAGATGCAGGTCAAACTAGTTTTAACAGAGACTCAAGCATATACATAAAAAGGGGTGTTCTGTATAGCCTGAAATAGCACAGTGCTGAATATCCACTCAGTAATAACATTTTTGAGTTCAGTGTGGTGAGTCAGTGTTTTTCCTGGATAATGAAATTACTGTCCATTCCAGGAGGATAATTTTTATGGATGATTTGTTGATTCTGTATTCTTAGATTTTCAGGCTATAAGAATTGCTGCAAAGAATTGACTGCACTCAGATGTGACTTAAATTAGTATTGCTTCATGCAAAAGCCAGTTGTTGTACCTAGATTTCTCTCCTCCACTCTCAGAGATAGGAAATATATTTTATCTTTCTTATATGTGGCCTTACAGTAACAGTGAGCCACTGTGACTTCAGTGTAGCCAGTACTGCAGCTAATGTAAAAAGTATTTCACCTTAACATTTAAAGTGGCAGATACCTTGCTTTCTCTCCTTCCTCTCTGCAACTGCTTGGTATCTTTTACCAGCAAACTCAGACGTAGTGTTGTGCCACCAGTTTCCTATTTCTTTTGGGAAAAGTAGAGAACTATCTCAAATCTGCTCAAACTGTCTGCTGCTGCTTTAGAAGGTTTTTTGTTTGTTTGTTTTTTTCTCAAAAAGTTTTTCACATGATCTGAGTTAATTTGTGAAACATAAATATTTTAGTCAAAGTACCTAAGTAGATGAGAAAACAAAGTAAAACAAAGGAAGGAGCAGTGGGCACATGAGTTTGTTGTTGGTCAGCAAGTGTGTATTGCCGATATATCGAGGACGTGAGCCATAGATCTGAGAGGAGGAGTGGGGACGGGAAGGAAACTGGAGAGTTCCATTGGGTTTGATCCCGTTATAAACTTAACAACCTTCCAGTGGGGACAAGGGGCAAGTAATCAGAAAAATGCATGTTCCCCTCATCTCCTGTTCCTGGAGTCGATAAAAAAACATGAGATATAAAGTTAAGAGTAAATAGCTGAGCGTTTGCCACCCACTCATATTAAATTTAATAACAAAATTTATCAGCAGAACAGTTATCTGGAATTTTCAAGGCTGAAACAATGTAGCTGAAAGGCTTTAATAAAACCCAAACAGCAGCAGACACCCCTTTTTATCCATCAGGGCTTCTGTGCCCTTCATTTATATGATTAATTAGCATGCCTTCAAATCTACGGGACTGATTTTTAAACTTTTAATATTATCTTCTGCTTTGACCAGTTTCAGGTGAAAACTGTGAAGGTCATTAGAAAGCCAGATATTGCTCAGATATTGCAAAATACTGAGTTAGAATTTGTACCAGTGAGGTGCTTTTGTCTGTTTTTTGAATTTCTGTCCTACACTGGGAGGAGTATAGTTGCATTTCTTTTCTGGAGTGTGAAAAAAAAGATAAAGAAATGAAACTTTTATTTCAGTTGTCACTTCCCTTTTGTTTTATTTACAAAAAAAAGCAGCTTAATAATCTCCTCAGACAAAACAAAAAAAAAATATTTCTCCAGTGAGAAGAAGAATGCTTCCTTGAATGCAGCTCCTTCATGCTTATCTTAATGGATTAAATCAGATGAGCAGAGTTTGGCCACTCATTCTTTTAGTCTTGACACAAAAAATTTAAATTATTATTGCTTGTATGATGCAGTGAAATTTTGCATTTAAAAATGAAATTATATGCATTTATTTTATACAAAAATTGCTAATTTAATTTTTTTAAAACATGCTTCTTGTGAGTAAAAGTCTGTTGAGTTTTCATTCAGTGCAAAGCAAAATAAACAGAAAGATGAAATGGCAATTCCCCAAATTCACACCCTAGGAACTTGTGGCATGCACATTGAGAAATCACTCCTCTGTTCACATTTATCCTTTATCTGGACAACTTAGCACTGGTACAAGACTGAAACTGGAAACTGAGAACTGTGTATTCCTGAATGTCACAGAGAGCCTGAGTTAATGGCTGCTTTTCAGCAACTTTATTTTACATAGATGACTCAGACAATTTTTAATTTGAGGCACAGAACTGGGCATTTTGAAAGCTCAGGCTCATTTTGTCTTAGAGATGAGATTAAATTACGTGAAAATACTACTTGGGGAGTAATTTTTAAATAGGTCCTTGAACTTTTTCATAAATTATATGAGGATTATGTTAATGATAGCTATTTTAAATATTATAAGATTGCTTACAGGAAAGTAAAATCTCCAGTCACTGAATTTCAGGTGTGTCTTTTGATTGTTGTTAATTCTAGTGACTACAGATGCCTTTTCCTATTTACTATTGCATGATGGCTTGCCTTGTTTATTTGCTTGTTCTTCCCCTACATTTTCCTGTTTTTCTGCCGTAAGCACTGTGCAGAAAAAGATATTTGGTAGCTATCTAATTATAAAACCAGCTTGAAGAGCACTTCAGTTTTCCAATATACCTCAGTTTCCTGGAGTCACTTCCATCCCTTCCAAAACCAGGAAATAATGAATTTCTCCAGGACTACGTGATTATCTGTGATTTTCCAGCCAAAAGCATCTAAATAAATCAATGAAAGAATATGATAAGCATCGAAACTCCTAGAGACTTAACAGCATTTATGTGCCTTTGAGGTTCAGCCTCACTATGTTCTAGGAAGTGGAGAAACAGAATTCAGGTGATTTTTGAGTATTGGTGTGCTAGACACTATAAATGAGACTTGCAGTTATTAGACGTTTTCAGTTAAAATTATTTTAATCTAAAGTCACAGTAAAATTACGTATTGGTTATCTAAAGACCTTTTTAAAATAGTAATTTATACAGTGTAGTTGAAGGTTGTACTGTTTTCAAGAAATTGATGATAGGAGGCTGTAGGTGTAGATACGCTGCCATCTTCTGGTGCTGTTAGTGACCTGCACAATCATTCCTTCAAGATCTCTAGCAAGTGTATGGTGAACATACTCTCTCATAAGCTAATTTATCGTTTGGGGTTTTTTTTCAACAGGAGTGTGATCAGGTTCACATAGATGATGTTTCTTCTGATGATAATGGACAAGACCTAAGGTAAGATACAGCATTTTTTTCATTTTATTTTCTTCAAAGATTAAATGAATTGAGCATTTACAGGAATACATCGTATTTATTTTTACTGTATTTTGGGTGTTTGCAGTACCTACAGTTTTGCAACTGATGGCTTCCATGCAGCTGCAAGTAGTGCAAACCTTTGTCTGCCAACAGGTGTAAGAGGAGGGGTTGACTGGATGAGGAAGCTGGCTTTCCGTTACAGAAGAGTAAAAGAGTTGTATAATACTTACAAGAACAACATAGGAGGTGAGTTTAATTGTCAAAACCAATTTAGAATGCTGATCAGGTTGAACTGCATGGCAATGAACGCCTGCCAAGGGAATGTGCCTACCGAGTGAATGGGAAGTGATGTGACGGGACCTTGGGCTGTTGAAAGCTACGACTGCAATGGCAAAGCCAGCATTGGGCTGTTGTGCAGGAGAACCAGCAATGAGCAAACCAAGCAGGCTTCCATTACACCTTCCACATTTTTGTCCTTCAGACCCAGCTCAGCTATACTTACCTTACTGGGTAGTTGAGCCACTTATTCTACCTCAAATATGCAGTCGTTCTAGGAAAGTTTGTATAGTTTCCACAGCACAGATTGGTTGTGGCTGGCCTTCTCATTTTCAAGATCTGGTTGGTAACAACACATTGTCTGCTAAACTCTTTGCTGGGTACCCACTAGTCTGTTTTCACCAGCGGATGCAAGAAAATTCTACCAGTACCATGCCATTAGCCCCTTTTGCGAGCTCTGTAGCTTATACAGTTAGTTGTGTTAGTAAGAAATCTGTGTCTCACTTGAGCCAAGAGCTTTCCTGTTACTTGCTTTCATTCATGATCACACTCATGTCCGTGCCAGTAGGCTTGTAGGAAATCAAGGAGCAGAAGTGAAGGAATCCGTTCTGGAGAGTCCTGTGTGACTTGCAGAGGCAGACAGTTCTCCTCTGAGGAGGTGAATATATCAGCTGACTCCCTTAGGAAGAGACTGTGAGAAGAGGGAATAATTAACAAGCCTTCAAGCATTGCTACAGCCACAACTGAGGATAAGATGAGGCCAACACAGCCAGGAAGGGGTCCAAAGGGAACACTCTCCCATTCTATATCATGAGCTTGTTCAACTCATCTGAAGTTTTTTTCAAAGGAACCTGAAGCTCAAAGTAATGCTCACTTTTGAACAAAACAGTTTGAGGGCTTTTTAGCACTTCCTGCGGTCTCTCAGAAACAGGAAACAGTATAGCTAATATGGACAGTGAATTAGTCATTATCTTATTAATTTTCTAAATTATGTACACCTGGAGTATAAATTTTCTCTTTTACTAGCTCAGAGTCTTTACTCGCCACAGGAAGAAGCAATAGGACCAAAGGCTGGTAGTAGCTTGTTGGTATCATTAATATGAAGCTTTTATACACAAATAATACTTGAAAGAGTATAATACAAAAGCTTACTGGGTTTTCTTATAGATCCTAATGAACCTAAAGTTCTAAAACTTTTGCATTTCATAAAACTTTTAACGCTAGTGAGAGCTTAAATCCAAGTATAGGGAAACACACTGAAGGACCACTCATTGCAAAGGCAGAGTGCCGCTATGTGGTGCATGGTATTAAGATTTTTATTCTCTCCCACAAACCCTACTTCTGAAATATATTCCATCCTTAGCATACAAGTTCCTTCATTCATGCTCTACTACTTTGCTTTTTTAATAACATTTTGTCACATAGGTGTCTATTTATTTCAAAATAGCTTTTAGAAGGCAGCATAAAGCGAGGTCAAACAAGGTATTTTTAGGTTGTTTCCTTTCACATTTTTGAAGACAGTCATCACCACTTACTGGGAAAGTAGAGTGTGAAAGAGAAGAGGGATAATAAAGGTCATGAAGCCTGCTTCCCTGTTCTTCCAGGACCAAATCTAAATTTAAAATAGCTTGGTTCTAAAGAATGCATGCCTCAACTTTCAACAGGCTGGGTATTTTTTAAAACCTGATCATTTATACCCAAATAGAGATTTTAAAGTGCTTTTAAGGACTAACTGAGATATGAGAACAAAAAAATGTACAGCTGTTTCAGGGCTGTAAACGCTATAAAAGAGCTATTATTACTAACAACAGGACATAAGAGCAAGACTTCAGCAAATAAATATATTTCCATATGTGTAACCTGAGGTTCACCTGTATACAGTCACAAGCAGGGCAGTTTTAAGCATATGCAGATACTGCAAAGGCAAGTTTTTTCTAAAGCCTTCTTTTTCGTGAGTGTCTCTACCAATGATTCTGCTGTCATGAATCTATCTCTGACTGATAATTAGAGAGTAAGATGTATGTAAGAAGTTGGTTTTAAAAATACCTATTTCTGAAAGGTGTACTCTGAAACATAATAGAGTACTCTGAATATACCAAAAAAAATTAGATGATTAATTACTAGCATCTGCAATACTCACTGGCATCGCTTGATATAGTGAAGTGCAAATAAAAATAGAGAGCAATTTACTGAGCTTTAAAGAAAATAAAATTTCTCCTTGATGTTGTTTCAAGTTCTAGTGGAATTTAAAGTAGGAATAATGACCATAATATGTATATATTCCAGATAATACAGGAGCTAATTTATTGTTTGTTGTTTTTTTTTTTCTTTTCTTGCTTTTTTACATAAAAGGACTTCTGGGTCCCGCTAAAAGAGATGCATGGTTGCAATTAAGAGCAGAGATTGAAGCTCTGACAGACTCCTGGCTAACAAATGCACTTAAATCATTATCAATTATCAGCACAAGGTACGTATTTGAGTCTACTGTAAAAAAGTTTCTAGTTTTGGACTTGTAATGGCTATTTTTTGCCGTTTTACTTTACAAAAAAAATAGTGCCTTTAAAGAACAGATTGGGTCTAATATAACTTTTGAATAGAAAGTGGGAAAAATTCCATGGAAAGTGATTTCATTTTCAGTGATTCCAGCACTTACTAAAGGTAGTATGAAGTGTCTTCTAAAATGTGGTAAATGTCCCTGTGTACATTGAAAGGATATAGCAGAAATCTGAGCCAGCCTTTAATTTATTATCCTCTGAGCAGTATCCTCTGCACTCCACATCTCTCTGTTTTGTCCTTCAAAGTTTGTGCCTATTCACAGTGCTACCTAAATAATGGATAGATCTCAGAACACAGAAATATTTTTCTTCTCTCCTTCCAGACAAATTTTATGCTTAAGCGTATATTGAAATTTTTCAGAAGAGCAAAGATCTGTTTTAATTGAGTTAAAAGTCGGGATTCCAAGAAGTGAGACATAAATTGTTTTGTTCCTTTGAAATAATAAAGCTGTGAATACTGCTGCTGCTGCTTAGTAAGCCACACGATTTGTATCTTAGCAGAAATCTTCAATGGTTCTGGTTTTAAACCATAATAAAGAACAATGTTAAGCTATCTTGCCTTCTGAACATGTCTAGGAAAAGATTCATCATCCAGTGGAAAGAACAAACTTGGAAAGATGTGAAAAACCTATTTTAAATGTAATAAATTCTGAAATATTTTTACCTCTTAATTGTTCATCATGTAACAGTGTCTTAAGCACTTCAGGAGAAAAACATAAAAAAATTGTGTAAGCCCGTGTGTTTATCTCTGCATTTCTTTCCAGATTGCTAGTCTTCAAAAAGACATTTGGTAATGAAGGCCATTTGAGCACTGATGGATGAGTCTGGAAAACTGTTACAGTTACTCAGGATTGTTAAATATTGATCTTTTTTCTTGTCTTCAAAGAACCGTACAGCTTCTTCAGAAGTTACCCGTGAGGCAGCTAAACATTGCTATAAGTTACTGACAGGAAATTGAGATACATTAAGGCAGAAATAGTGGTCTAAGGTCTTGTCTGGAGTCTGTGGAAGAACCAGGAGGAAAATATCCCAACTGTTTCTTTGGCTCCATGTCCATATGGTCAGGCTAAAGTAGCCTGGCTCTGTGTTTTCTGTTGTGTAACTGCTCGCACAACTTTTCTGTTCAGGCTTTCATCCTCACCACTTGATGCTAGCTCATTAACATGATTATTCTTATCTCTCCCTATTCTCAGAAATATTCTTACTCGAAGCCTGAAGAAAGTGATGTTGTTGTGCAGAAATGTGTATTGGCTGTTTAATTCCCCTCAAGGCAGGAGTAACAAATTATGTTTTCACATTCTGTTTAACACTTCTACTTGGTTGATAGCTGCTGTCAAGTAATTGACTGCATCAAAATGATGCTTTTAAAGCATTAGAATGCCCAGTTTTGGAGGTAACTGATGATCTTAAACGTCTGTATTCTAGTGAACTCATCTTCAAGATGTATTTTTTATAAACTGGTGTGGAGTATTTCCTGCAAATCAGACCTGCATATTTTTTCAAGGATTTTGCAGAAAAGTTTTATGTACATTTTTCTGGAAGCGATGGTGCTGAGCAGCATTGCTGTGTGAGTGAAAGTAAACGTTGAGGAATCCTGGATATGCTCTCCACAGCTGGTTTACCTCATAAGCATATGGTTAATGGTTATAAACTATTTAAACTATTTCTCTCGTTTCAGGAGTAACTGTGTAAACGTGCTGGTAACAACAACACAACTTATTCCAGCACTTGCAAAAGTTCTGCTATACAGCTTAGGAGGGGCTTTTCCTATTGAAAATATTTACAGTGCAACCAAAATAGGTAAGAAAATTATTCTTCCATCCATTCTGACGAACTACCAATATTTTTTTTGCCAGTAGTGGATGGATTCTGAGCCACTTTCATGACACTTACAGTGTTAGTTATAAGATTTAAGCACTGGATATGTTTAGAGGTGTTTATTTCAATAAATTCCAGATTTAGCTTGTTTTTAATGTTACCTGAAGGCATAAAGGTCCCCGTAACTGATTAAAAGCATCAGAAACTCCTAATTTTGGTGTAGAAAACATTAAATGTGCAGAAAAGAATGAAGAAAAGTGTTTTGTGAATTCAAATCTAAGCAGAACTTCAGTCAAAATAGTTTCTGCACTGACCTTCAGCTCTACGTAAGCTAGGCCACTGCTTCATAAGCTTTTTTGGAAGCACGGTACATTAGTGCTGGTAGTGACAACTGTTACCAACAGAAGCTGTGTTGACGGATGCCACCAGGGCACTTTCCTCTTCTATTGATAACTGTGTACTCCTTGTGTACTGCAGTTCGGAAATTCATGGTTTTTGGAAATCATGTCCAAAATTTTCTTGGAAACCAATACAAGTTATCATTCCCGTGAAATGTGACACAGCCTACAATGACTGCTAATTTTGTCAGATCTCATGATTTACCAATTATTAATTTAGAAATGCTTAACTTTTATACTTGTGTCACCTTATATAACACATGGTCTTTGCTGTCACTTACTTGCCATTGGCAGCTTTCAGCACTTCTTGCACCGCTCAATATCAAAATAGCAACTCGTGTTCTTGGTGTTGGACTGGATGATGCTTCATTGACAAAAGCATTACAATGTATTTTCAAAATGATTTTCACATGTGAAAAAAACTGCATATTCTAACAGTGTCAGAAGAAACTATTGCCTCCTTCATCCTTTAATTAGCTGTAACTGTCCTCTAGACAGAAATATCTCAAATACTTTAAGTCAAGGCACAAAGTGCCTCAAATACAACCTGGTACTGAGCAGTCTCTGGAATGAATGTCATCTGTCATACAGCCTGTACATGTTGGATTCAGTCACTGAGACTGCACTCGGATGAAAGGAAGGAGCATTAAGAGATAGTGTGGACAGTACAGAAGGGGGTGGTGATGTGAAGCACGGTCTCTGGAGGCTCCATCCAAGTAATTCCGCACCAGGAATTCCTTCTGGGAACAGTGTGGGTGCTGCTACACCCCTGTCAGGAGCACAGCAAACTAGTGGGTGCAAGATCTCTCTCTACTTTTCGT
Organism: Apaloderma vittatum; assembly: GCF_000703405.1. NCBI lineage: Eukaryota > Metazoa > Chordata > Aves > Trogoniformes > Trogonidae > Apaloderma > Apaloderma vittatum. Next base: position 96,039 of record NW_009704197.1, read on the forward strand.
CTCAATGATCTCTGCGCGGTGCTGAGCACAAGGTCATAACTGCAGCTGTTGCTTCCACACGCTGAAATCTGGTCCTCATTCAATAGTTCATAAAAAAAATGCTTTTCCTAATCATAAGCCCTTTTTGGTGGGCCAGTTTAAAAAAAAAAACAAAAAACAGAAAAAAAAACACAACACAAAAGGAGAGCAGTAAGAGTCAGAGATCTAGAAATCATGAGCTTGTGAGAAGAGACTAAAAAACTGTAGTGGGGATAGATATAAGAGCAAAATAAAAAGATATTGCTAAGACGAAAGAAATAATCTTTCCTACGCTGATGGAAAGTATGCCAATAGGAGACAAGTCCTTCGCGGTAGGGCACATGTAGGTTGTGTGACAAAGAAAAACTTCCTAATGGAGACGCTTAATTAAATATGGAGATTGCCTGTCGAAACAGTGAAATCATTACATTAGGACAGTTTTAGGATTGATAGGAGAAGCATTTGTTGGTAAAACTGAACCTGCAGAACAATGAGAAGATTGGTAGATGACTTTGCTTGGTCCCTTTCAATCCTGTTTATTATTATTACTGGCTTAGCCTACTTACTTCCACATTTCTTCAAAAGAGCCAAATGCTTCATTAAGTTCCCCCAGGAACCTCTTGTCCTATTGTATCTTGCTTGTCCATTGAACAGTTTTTCCATTGCTACATCACTCATTGTTGTAGATACATTAGAATTAAAATTTATGGTTACCTTGAAAAAATATTACTACAACAATAGGGAAATATTTAAATTCAGTTATTCATTCACTGACCTATTCATTTTTGCAGTGCTGCTAATTCCATTTTCTTAGTGGCTCTCCTGTAACTATTAAGAAATTTAGTTTTATCTGGCACATCTTACTGTCACTAAGGGAATTAATTGCTTCTTACCAGTTTTGGCTCTAAATCCCAAGGCTGGAAACTTTTGAAAGTAGTAGTAGCAATGTCTTACCGCTGCCATAATCCTCTTGTAGGGCTTCACTGTAACTGACTTGATAGCTTGAATAAGTAGTGCATTGTTTTTCAGGCAAAGAGAGCTGTTTTGAGCGTATAGTGTCGAGATTTGGCACTAACATAACTTATGTTGTGATTGGAGATGGCCGAGATGAGGAACATGCAGCTAATCAGGTAACTTCACTCTGAACTTGTATCTCATTTATCTTCCAGGAAAAGAAAGTTGCTTTGAACGAATAATGCAAAGGTTTGGCAGAAAAGTAGTATATGTTGTAATTGGGGATGGTGTAGAAGAAGAACAGGCAGCAAAAAAGGTAACCTGTCTCCTGAAATGTTGGTGTGATACATAGCTACTAATGCAAGCCTTTTTGTTTGCATTTCTGTCAGTGTTGCAGAATGGCAGAATGACAATTTCAGTCTACAGATGCAAGGCAACAAGAGCATGATGAAATGAAAACTTAGAGTAAAATGAACCATTTGGATTCTAGCATTTCCTTCCCTTCAGTTTGGAAAGAAAATAAATGCAAAATTATTTTTAAAGTAAATGAAGAACGATTGCAGCAAAAATGTCTGACTAGTGTCAAGCAAATTTTAAAGATAAACAGAAGAGTGAGAAAGGCTATGATGTGACAGTTGTTGGTTTTCTTTAAATGTTGAAATCAGGTTTCAAAAGACGTGTTACAGAGGTGTGGAAAAACATCTAAAGGACTGTGCAAATTTTTTTCTAAAATAGATGAAGATCTGTAGTTTACTGGACCAAATATGATGAATGTATAATTTGCTTCAAGAAAGACATAGCTGCAAAAGGGAAAAGAACACAATAGCTGTGTTTCTAAAAAAAAGAAAATGTTTTTTCAGAAATATTCAATGTTCTCATAATTCAAGTCCAAGTTCTCAACGTTCAGAAACAGATCAAATTAACAATTTTCACCATACTTCCCAGTATAACCCTTGGAAGTGCGAAGAAACTTAAAAGTTTTGCCTCACGATATAAATATCATTGTTCTAGGAGTAGCAAAATGCCCTCTAAGTGTTTTAGTGGGAATGGAAACAAAACAAAAATGACAAAAATGCTCATTCCAAATGGTTCTTTAATATAGGTACAGTACTGGTGATGGGTCTTCTATAGTTTGTGCTAAACAAAGGTGGCTGGATTGTGTACTTTCCAGTTTGGCATGCTCTTTCCCTTAACGTTGGCTATATTGCATGGATAGATACAAAATTCCGAGAGATGGGTGAATATAGCACATTACAAATAGATCTGAACATAACATGAAAGTATGAGACTTTTTTTCTATTCTGATCAACTGCTGAAGGGGAATAGTGCATATATCTGCATCTCTCACAGACACTTTCCACTGCACAAGTTATTCTGTATTTTAACACCAGAAATGTGTTATTTTCTTTTCCAAAGAGATTCCTTTTTTTTTCCCCCTAGATGGAGGAAAATGTAATTCAGTTCTTTGTGTGAAGCCTCTTGTAATGAAAGTCTTATAGCCTTTTAAATGATCATTCAGTATTTTGCAAAGCCTAGTATCCAGAGCAGAAAGGAATTTCCTGTAATTGCTCCTTCATATGAGTTTGCAAGCTAACAATAAGCAAATAGCCCTTCCTAAATAACGAGCTCTTTCCAAAGAATATATTAGGAGAGACTATCTAATTATTTTAACTTCAGGTGAACTATTAAGCTCAGATCTATTTTGGTCTGATTTTTGTCAGTACTTTACTCGCAAAAATCAATCCAGAAACACAGTGGTTCAGTGATTTAAAACACGTGATGATGATCTGACTAGCCTCATGTGTCATATACCGCCCTGTGTCACAGTGTTCGTATTTCCTGACCTTTTCCCCCCTCTAACAAACACAGCACAACATGCCTTTCTGGAGGATATCCAGTCATTCGGACCTCTTGGCTCTCCATCAAGCACTGGAACTAGAGTATTTGTAACTGTGTTCTAAAGCTGGCGATCCTTTTTTGGTTTTATATATATATATATATTTCAAGTACACTGAATTTTTATGTGTGATTCGATGCCTCCGGCTTTACACATATGAATTGTCTTAAGAAAGGAAGAAATATTTGGAATTAAAAATTCCAAATTGAAGAATTCAGATTGCTGAATGGAGTTAAAACATTAGTGCTACGTAAGGAAGCTCTATGGTCTTATATATGCAACGTTTTGAAATGAATTAAAACTGTGGAGGTTGCTGGTAGACACCAAGTGAGCCCTGACAGGAGTGAACAAAGGACTCGAACTGGCAAAGCACCAACACGCGTTTTCCAGCCGAGAAGATGGTGTTCAACAACATTCCTCAAAATGGGATATATTCTCAGCACTGAGGTTTGAACCAGACTTTAGCCTACCTAACCCAGAAAATCTGAATTGGAATGCACTCAGACTGTATAATGACAATCCTGTCTAGACCTGTAATTTGTGTAAATTATTGATGAAAATAATTTACTGTGACTTTATTAGCAGCTGATTTTGGAAGTGGATGCAATTTTTCTTTTGAGGGGGCAGGGGAGGGAAAGGGTTATATAATATTGTCTCTTTTATAAGTTTGGCAAACAGAATGTGCATAATGATGTGTTGTGCCTTAAAGAGAAGACTGTGTTCGTGTGTTATAATGTGATTTTGGTTAAAAACTATGTAGATAAACAAAAAATCCTTTGTGATAATTTTTGACATGACCAAATTTGACATTCAAAGAAATCAAAGAGCAGGGCTGCACCAAAGCATTTAAGTATTTGTTGCAGTAACAAAAGAATAATAAAGGAAAGTTTGTGTTTTTATTTGGATTCCGAATAATTCCACTGATTGTTTTAGGAAAGTTAAGAGGATGTTGGGAGGTTGATACTGGGGACCGTGACCTTGAAAGCTAAAAAAAGAGTGTGTTTAACACCTTCAGCATCATTTCTTGATTCTCCAACAAGAGAACTAAGAGCCGTATTCAAGAATGACTTAGCCCACTGAAAGCCGTGCAGTTGAGTACATCTGCTGTCTATAAAAGAACAAATTTCCACCAAGCAGACAAAGTGTGCAGGCAGCAATACTGGAAGGTGAAAAGGTGGAGTTAATCCCAGATGGGAAATAAACCACAAGTTCATTACCAATGAAAAATTGCTAAAGAATCTCTCACCAGTCAGATGCACAAATGATTCTACATTTAGCATATTCAGGATGAACACAAGCTGCTGGAATTGCTGGCCTGATAACATGGGCCATTTCAGGAGCACAGTCCGCTTTGGTAAACATAACAGCATTTGGTGTCTTTTCCATTCTGTTCCACATTTATGTGTCTTCTGGTTTGAGTCAACACGATTTTCCACACACAACCTTCAATGTTTTTGAATCAGAAATTTCAATAGCATGTCAAGAACCTGAGGAGAAGATAAGGAGGGGAATTTTATGATGAAATATAGAGAAATATGTTACCTTAATTTTTATCATATCTATTAAAAATTGCGATCTGTACAGTGATGATTACCTTGCAAGTTTTGAACACTCTACCTTTCAGCTTTGGAAAGTGAGCCAGGTCCATGTTGTACACAGGGTCCCTACTGCTTCACATGCAGCTTGAGCACTCTGAAGCAACAGCAGGTGGTTTGTCTCTCATGGCAGAAGATGGAAAAGACTGCTTTTTGATTTTTCACACTGTATGTGGAGACACTTGAGGTTGCCAATGCTCTGACTGCGTGAAGAGGTGTGTGTAAGCGCTAATAAATGTAAAGATACCTACAAAGATACCTACACAAGCAGAGTAGTCAGCACTGAAGTGGAGATTATCCCTCTTTGTGCCACCACATGGCAAAACTCTTCTATAAATTCGTAAAAATGGGTTTTCTTTGCTGTGTTGGAATTGGATATACAAGTCACCACACAACAAAGTAATGATAATTTGTTTTCCCTGGGCAGTTTAAGACCATCACAAGAGACTTGTCACATGTAAAATCATTATACCTTAGCTATTTGGCTGATAGATTTATGTGCCCAAAAAGTAAAAATTATGCTTATCTTCTTTATATTTACAGTACCTGTCTAGTCAAATTTGGCCTGGAAATACATTTTTTGTAAAAAGCTGTAGCATCAGCTACAGGTTTGACAAAAAAGTGGTTTTACTGAAATAGGAAAATAAAACTTCAAGCAACCCCTTCTGAAATTCCAGCATCATAACACTGCATAAGAATCTCGACATAAAAGCCTTTATGAAACAAAAAATTGGTATGGTGAACTACCTTCTTTTTCTTTTTTGACAAGTCATAGTGTTATTTAAGTGCATGAAGCAATATTCTTTCTCAAGTTATTTGTTCAGCTTTTCCATGTTCTTTTCCTAATCAGAGGTAAGAACAAACAACAGCCCAGCAACAACTGTCAGTTCTTATAACAGGTTTGCAGTGCCTTCATTGGAGTTGTGCTTAGCTCTCTGTGGCTGGTATGGCTCAGTTATTAATATGGGACATATAGAGAGGAGATGGAGGCAAAAGGAGGGAAGTTTTACAGAGTGTAACAAAGTTCTGATTTTAACTTGGATTCTGTGTGCTACTATAGCAAATGTTAATTATAAAAATAAATGATCCACAAAGATGTGCATCCAAAAAAAATCAAGGATTTAGCTCAAAAGCCTTTGCAATACTAAAATTCTGTTATGTATCTTTAAATAAAAGTGCATAATACATGCCTGCCTTGTAGAGAGAAATTACTCTGATATATTTTCCTGCATGAACAACAACAAAGAGGAGAAAATAACCAAGGCAGAGACATAATCACACCAGACTGCTCCAGATGGTCCTAAGTAGATTAAACTGAAGGCCGATCATTTTGACATGAAGTGCATTTTAATTCAACAGCATATTAACCAGAAACTGCCTTCTCTTCAGCCTCTTCCCGACAACTGAGATTGAGCACAATGCCATGTTTGCAAGTATTTGGGGCAAATGAAGTATAGAATATAATGCCTTTTGCTGATACTCCAGCTGTTTTCAGTCAGTACAGAACCTGAAAATTCATTAGGCATTTGAATAGCCGGCTTGCAGAATGCAAATACGGTGTGATCAAAGTCACAAGGTAGTATCTTAAGTAGATATAACTCGGTGCAGTTTAGTACATCAGTAAAAGAGGGCAGGCAAAACTAAAAATGATGCTTCTTTTCAGATGCCTGTGGAGATTGTGCACAAAGCTAAAGGTGGCAGCCAGCTCCCAGATCTGATTTCATTAGAATCCAGTGTGAGCAGCAGTGTTTGCATCTAAAGCAGATGTGGAGTATGTTCACTGACAAGGGAGATGAGGCCAAATCAAAATCCTGTATACAAGCACACTTCATCTCGGGGCAGGTGAAATCCTGCAGCCCATTGGAATTGCAGGGTTTATGGAGAATATGGACTTGGCAAGACTAGATTTTAGCTGTGAGGATTTATCCAGGTCCAGGGGTTTGGTTCAAAAGTCATCTCTGCTTTATGGGATTGACACCAGGCGTATGTCCTAAATGAATATGGTATTTAGAATCTCTGAAGAGGAGCTGAAGTGACATGAGCCAAAATCCCAGCAGTAGCATCATTTTGGAGATATAATTGAAGCCAAGGGTCTCTGTCATGTATTAGCAGATTATAGTTTATTAGGGCCTACATAATTTAAGAAAATGTAAATTAAAATAAAAAGCTTGTAAAATTATGTACGTCTTTACTATTTCTCAATAAATACACTTGAAAATGTCATTTTCTGCACTATAACATGTTGTAAGATGCTTGGTTTGTGGTCAAACCTCAGTACACAATGTCTCTTACAGGAACTGAGTGTGACCTTGGACTCTATTTTAAGTATGTTTATGCCACGTTTCATGCCTGGAGCAAGCCTGTGCCCATGTGATCTGGTAGAGACTGGCTCACCTGTTTGCAGGGGGCAGCCTATAAAAGGAACCTCCCTTTGCTCTCCACCGAGGTTTCTTCACCAACAACATGAAGTGCCCCACTCCAGACACAGCCTGAGCGACGACACCTTTATTATAGTGTCCTTGGGGCAAAACACTGACCAAACCAATTTGATGGTCCATTTAATGGTCCATTTTAAATGTCCATTTAAAATTCCTTTGCCAATTCATTTACTAATAGTACACTAACATCCTTCTTATGAGCATAGGTTGTTTGAGAGACAGACTGGGCTACTGAAAGCAAGCAGCCATTCCAGACAAAGCTGAGCCTCATGAAACTTTGGAAATGTCTTTGGGACCAATGCTTCATGTCTTAGTGAGGTGCTAACTCAGGTTTGAAGGAAGCAGTCCATCCCTAGTCTACCTGCATTATCCGTTACCTGTAGAGAATCCACAAGGAAAACTAAGCAGAAATTTGGAATGGAATTATTTGTGTGTCTCTTCCATTGTTTGTCAATGTACTGTTATCCCTAGGGGATGCACATTTAAGGTTGACTTATTCGATCCATTTTCTTTTTTCTAAACAAATACGAGATTCAGAAAGATTTTGAAAATGTTTATAAATTTGGGGGAATTGTTTCAGTTACCAAAAGCCTGAGCAGTTGGAGGAATGCTGAGAAAGTCAAAATATCTCAATAGTTTGTTTTTTCATGTTAGTTTCTCTACCAGTCAAAATATCTTGATAGTTTGGTTTTGCATGTTTGTTTCGCTACCAATTTCAAGGCTTGATTTTCCAAGAACAGAATCTCTGAGTTGAAACTCATAATAGAAAAATGAGGAATTAATTTTTTATTCTTTTTTTTCTGGTTGAGAAGAAAAGGGAGAAGGAGAAAACACCAGAAAGTTTCACAAATTTTGAAGTGGACACGGAAAGAAAATCCTTTGTTGCATAAAGCACAGATTTGTCTTAAATTTGCTGGATGAGTTAAACATAAAACATCCATCTAAACATGGGTTATCAGAAATTCACATATGCACTTCAATAAACATGAAACAAGAGAGCAGAAGAGCATGAAGGACAGGATTTTAATGAGCTATATGAAATCAAGGAGTCAAGCTGAGACTGAAGGTTAATTAGACTTCTTTTTTCTGCCATGCTCTCCCTGTCTGTGAAAATGAACAGCAAATGGAAAGTGTTCCACGTTTCCTGGGCTACTATGCAACCTACTCTGTCCTTCACCAGGAAGCAACACTTTTTCTACATGAAAAAAACCCCAAACCCAAAGCTATTTGGAAAATATTAGAAATTGTTGACTCACTGAAACCAAAATGTGTTTTGGGACTGCACACATCAACACTGATGAATGGAACATTTCTAGTCCTGTTGAGAGAAAGAATGAATCAGGAGCTCACCAGGTCAGCCAGAAAAAAAAATTTTGAGCCATTGCAGGAGTCTAATAGTGAGGAGGAATGTTTCTGAAATAAGGAACAAAAAATAAATAAATAAGAGTGAAAGATAGGAGAAGGGAAGAAAAAAAATCAAAAAATAATCTCCCTCCTTACCCAGCACTAAAACCTCTATGCCCATTTTGAAGGGTTCTGGAACAAGAAATCTTCCCAGAAAGGACTTAGCAAATGAGAAGCTCTGGTTAGTTGGTCAATTGGCTGCAGAGTGAGGAGATGCAGACAAAGACATGGGAATAAACCAAGAATGAGAAAGGGCATTTTCCTTGGGAAGTGTGTGTAGGCCTCTCCTGTTTTACAGCACAGCCCTATTTGTGTTCCCTGTGCTCTGAACTCCTGTCTCAGACAGCTGCCCCCTCCAGCTGTCCCACCAACTCTGGTGGGTTGGTTTTTGCAGACTCCTTTCTTTGCTTCCTCGTTTCTCTTTGGTTTTACACATTCCTGTGACCTTATTGCCGCTGCAGCCCTTTGCTGCCTGTGCATTTGCTAGGATCCGAAGTAGCTTTTCAAGGGCAGCAGCTCCTTATAGCTTTTGCAGGAAAAGGAAAGAGGGGTTCAGCGATGCTGTGCTGCTCAGGTCACCGCGGCGAGCAAGTCCCTGCAGCCCTGCCTCCTTGCCCACACGGGATAATGGGGCTGTGAGAGATGAGATGCACTTACAGGACCCTCCATAAGCAGCAGCTTGGCCAGAAGCGCCACTGTCGGTTTGTGCAGGGCTGCAAACGCTTCCCTCTGCCACTGCTTTCAACCAGCATAATAGGGAGCAGCTGTCACTCTTGTAGGAGGAGGCAGGCAGGAGATGCTGTACGCTTTTGCAGGCTAGCAGCACGCAAAGCAGGCAACATTATCCTTAAAGGGTGGGAGGAGAAGCACAAAACTGGCAGCAAAGACTCGTGCACAAACATAAACGTAAGGGGTTCATGGAAAAAGCACGTAGAATGGATGTATCCCTTCATGGAGTGGGGATGATGCGCTGAGTACAGCTTGCAGGGTTAGTGTAAGGAAACTGGGGTCTTGTGAGGCTCCTGGATAGCCAAGCAAACTCCTGGCCCTTAACAGGAGGACCTCTCTGCAGTGTTTTTTTTGGGGGAATGTGGTGCGTAAGCCTTGGCTGGCAGCCAAATTCCCACCCAGCAGCTCACTCACTGCTCCCCTCAGTGGGAGTGGGGAAATAGAAAGAGCAGTAATGAGGCTTGCTGGTGGAGATAAAGACAGGGAGATTGTTTAGAAATTACTATCACCTGAAGAAAATTAATTTATTGCTGATGAAAATAAATATTTAGTCACTGCATTGGGTAATGGGAAACAAAAATGAAAACATTAAACTAGCACCTTTCCTTCCCCCATTCCCATGCCCAGCTTCACCCCTTCACTGGCCAGTTCTTCTATGTGCCCTGAGCAAGACAAGTAGGATGGGGGAGTTTGGCAGCTACAGCCAGTAAGTACACAGCAGTTCCTCTCTGCTGCTCCTTCTTCCTCACACTCCTCCTCTGCTCCAGTTTGGGCTCCTCTCCACAGGCCGCAGTTCCTTCAGGGAAGGTCTACCTGCTCTAGTATGGGGTTCTCCACAGGCTGCAGTGTGGATATCTGCTCCACCATGGAGCAACTCCTCCTCCTTGTTATCTGGTCTTAGCATTCCCTCTGCTGCTTCTCATTTTTGTAGCCTCTTCCTCTACCTGTGTGGTGTTTTCTGCCCGTTTTTCTCCACAGTTTGCTGGAAGTGCCACCATCTTGTTCGAGTGGCTCAGCCGTGCCCTGTGTTGAGTCCGTTGGAGCCAGCTATGTCCAACATGGGGCAGCCCTGGTCTCCTCACAGGGGCTGTCCTGAAGGCCCCTGATGGCCCCTGGGCACCCACACCCAAAATGAGGTGGGAGAGGAGGTGTATCTCAAAAGCCCCCAACACAATGTCAAATCTCTAGTTCTGCATGATTTTGATTAATGGCAGAAGCCCACTGGAAGAGGACAGTCATAGTGGGAAGAGACACATAGACCTAACCACAAGCAGAAGAGCCAAGGGAGATACAGGGTTTTCTTCTGCTGCTCAAATTAGAGGCTATGAAGAGGTCTCAGCACATCTTAAACCTGTTGCTGGAGAACTGCCAGATTAGATCTCATCAGATCTAACTCCTGTCCTCTAGCTGAGAAAAGCATGGCCATACCTTTTCGATACCTGCCCATCGTGTATTCCCCGTGCCTACCTGCCTCATTCCCACTCGTTCTCCATCCCTCACCACAGCCCCCCTCCCAACCCCTTCACAGCCTGCTTCAGAGAAGCCCCTTGCCTGCCCCAAGACACCAGGCAGGCCTGGTGTCCTATTGAAATACACACATGCCCAAGGTGCTCCTCATGCTCTGCACTGTCTCCAGGGCATCAGGATGTGAGTGTTTAGTAGATAACCTAGCAGGCCATTTGAACAGTACCGTCTGACTACATAAGAGCCATCCCAGCCATATGGCAACTGAGGTCTTTGCTTTAACCAACCCATGAGGACATGGCAATTCACAGCTACATTATGTCTGCCACATGCAGATGATTAAATAAATTCTCCAGGCAATGGTTACCTGTTACAGTGAAACCTCATTAACAATTCAGCTGCAGTTGATTTAATCCATTGCCATTGCAACACACTAATGGGCTAAAAGATGGTTTTCATTTATTTATCCTTATGGTTTTATATATATATATATACACACACACTATTTTTCTCCTGGAATAAACACTTTCTTTGGTGGGAATGGACAGTAGTGAATAGAGTCTGAAATGGGTATCTTCTGAGTGTGGTTTTTAGCAGTTGTCGTGGTTTGACCCTGGCTAGCAGCCAGGGACCCACACCGCCGCTCTCTCACTCCCCCTTCTCCACTAGACAGGGGGAGAAAATATTTCCAAGGGCTTAAGGTTTGAGATAAGGACAGGGAGATCATTTTCATTTACTGTCTCAGGCAAAACAGACTCGATTTTGGGAAATTAATTACATTTATTAAAAGAACAAATCAGAGAGGAGTAGTGAGAAATCTGGCTGAGCCAACCCAATACAGCAGTGTATGAATATTCTCTTTCACCCATGCAGAGTGCTGTCCCAGTCATGAAAAAATGAGTGCATATTGCTCGTGAAACTCACTACGCGTAAAAGCAGTTGCCTCTGGTGGTGGGATCGTTCCTGGTCCTGCATCTGTGCCACCTCCTTCAGACAGTCCTGACCTGTCACCCTGAGGCTGTTCTTCACATAGGAAAGGTTTTGGATATGACTGGAGATGCCAGCTTAGTTCATCCATACACAGCTCATTCCTGCCGGCAGGAAGCCAGATATCAACACTGAAATGCTTTTTTCTTCCTGTCATAGTCACAGGGTGTAGGAGCTGAGGAGCTGCTAGTGTAACCTAGTGTATCTCTATGGGGATCTGATCCCATCCCCTTTATTCAGGAGCCCTATTTAACGAGGGCAAGGTCTTCACAAGCTGTCCTTGCCATCCTCACCAGCATGCCCAGGAACAGTTCTCCTGCCAGAGCAAGGCTGCACGGCTCGATGCTGGGGAAGTTTGGTGCCACAGGAGGCCTCTGCCAATATCTCACCAGTGTATCCAAAGATCAGCCTATAATGCTATCCTTACAGGAGTCCATCAGCTTCAAATACTATCTTTCTCACATGGAGAACTTTTTTTTGAGTTGGTTTTATGGCAGAAGCCATGACTGGGGCACGCGTTACACTTCTGCAGCCTGTGCAAAGGGATATTTACCAGAAACCCTTAATGACATCTGTGCCTCATGATCACTCATACTTAAAGCAAAACAAAACAAGGAGTTAAAAAAAGGGGGGGAGAAAGGGGAATGGAGCTAAGTGTGGGGGACTGCTCTGCTCAAACAGCATATGCACACTAATTTGTGAAATGCAATCCAATTTTCCAGTCACCACAGGATGCTGACACATTGCAGCTAATGGAGGGAAGGTAATTAGCAAAGCCCAACTTCTTCCTTTACTCACTGGGAGCTAAAATGAGGGGTTTGTTGCAAGCCCTGAATAATCTTAATTAAGAACATATTCATTTTCAACACTGAACTGCCTTTTCGATGAAACAGAGGCTGCGTAGCCACCTGGCCCCATGGCCAGTTGAGAGGGGAATGATCTGAACCTGCCCAGGTCCTTACTCGAGGTGGGCACTTACTCCACTCACCTGTCCCCTCACCTTGCCCAATGCAACCTCACTTGCCACCATCCCAGTGGGAAGAAGGCAGTAGCATGAGCAGCACTGCCCCTGAAGTCAGCCTCCAGGGAGCAAGGAGTGCAGCTCCCATTGTTTACTGATTATCTCTGAGTTGTTTTTACACCCTCCTTAAATTAAGTTGGTTCTCAGTGGAAGAAGCTTCGTAGCTGGGAGGAATCTATTCACTGAGAAAAAAACCAACACCTAATTTGAGCCCTTAAGAATTCAAGAACTGCTCAGCTCAAAGGGTATCCAAGCACTTGCTAGTGTTTTTATTTTTTCACTTTACGTAGATGCTCACAGTGAGTTTTCCTCTCTGGCTAAACTGCTGTTCCTTAAAAGCTGTTTATTTATAATGGAAAGGCTGACTCAACCTTCACTGTAATAACCAGGAAAATACAACCATAAAATGAAAAAACAAATCATTACTCTGACAGTAATGAGGCACTTGCTTAGACATTTATCTGTCCTTTTACAAGGCAGTAATTTTATGGTTGAAAAGACTTGTTTTTAAACTTCATGTCCAGGAAGAAATTGCCAAGCCCTGGCCAAAATTGCCTCATTTAGCAGATGGTAACATTGTACATAATTAATACATTCATTTTCATTCTTAAAAACTAGCAAATGCAGCTTATTTAAATTTCCTCATGAAAGCTAAATTTATTAACTACAAAACATAGAGACTGTGCCAACTGTTACAAGGAGATTATATCCTGTATTTCCTCTATTTTCTAACTGGTTTCCACCAGTATCACCTGGGTGGCTCTTCCTCTCTCTGTAGGAAACTTCAGAGTGGGTGATAGCTTTCTCCTGTCCCTTTTATTCCTCCATATATTTTCATGATAAAGGTATCTTTCCTTCACCTCCATTTAAAAGACTGCAGAAAGACTGCCACTTATTCACTGAAAATGACATTAAATTCATCAGTTCTCCCAGACCTAATAAAGTGACATGTTTACAATGTTAAAGGAAATCAGGTGTTTTAATGTTAAATGAAAAAAACATATTTATGTAGTGTTATAATAATACCATTTGCCTGGCCTTTCTCAGCCTATTCATCACACCACAATCTCCCCACAAGATGCTGTGGAGTCTGCGTGCCAGAATGCTGTGCAATAATAAGACCAAATTCACCATAAATAATGTATCACGGCAGCTCTCCTCTTAGCAGCTCCCCCCTTGCTGCTGGCAGCCACGGCTGAAAAAAAAGAGCTGGCCCCCACGTACGTGGCAAAAGGACGGAGCAAAGGAAACCTGCTGGCAGGTGAGTTCCACTCCTCCAGGCCCCTTGTGCTGCTCAGGCAAATCCCATTTGTGCTTCTGGTTCCACCACAGAAGTGATGTTGGTCCCTTTTGTGCTGCTGGTCCCACTGCAGAGAGCTGGAAGGAGAAAGCCTGGGCTCTTGCTGGACTCTTGGGTCACAGCTGCTGAGCTTCATTCTGAAGGATAGCCTCCAGAGCTCCACATTGATTGAGGTTTTCCCTTTCCAGGACAGAAACCTCTTCCCATCAAGGGAAGTGATGTAGATGATGGGAACTTCCAGTTTTATGATGGTTTCTTTGTAAGGAGAAAGTTTTTAATCTCCCAGTCTAGTTTGTAAATTCAGGGGTCAGACATGCAGCTCTCAGCAAAAAAAAAACCGTGAGGATTCAGTCATTTCCATTAAAGCAGGTAATGGCAGAGTCCCTTTGGCAAGCAACACTTGCCAGCTCCTACCTCACTGCAGCTGGGCTGAACACACTGCACTCAGGATGTAGCTCTGCGAGAAAAACACCTTATTTACCTCTTACACGTCACTTGTTCCCATACTCTGAAATACACCATCACCCATCACCATGTTCATAGAGGTCTGCTCAGAGGTGTTAACGGCAGTTAAGGGAGAGTTTAATTTTCTCCTGGCATGTTTACTTACTGCTGGGTCCCAGCATCGTTGTTCTCACAAATCCTGTAGAACAGAGCAGTCAGAGTAGGCAGGTAGACTCTACGATTGGTATTTAACAACCAGATTTTTTCCTTTCTTTTCTTTCCCTTCCCTTTGTATTAACACTTTAAAAAGAGTAATCTCCCAGTTTTCCAACAAGCTGAAGCCTTGCATGGGACTCCCACCAAGAGATGTGGTGCTGTACTGAGCAAGCCTAGGGAGAAAGCTTTCGGAGAGAGAAGTACAGCTTACTTTTTCCCTACTGAGCGGAAAGGTACTGTTATCTTGTTCTAACATATAGGTAACTGAGGCACTAAGTGATTTATGGCCATACAGCACGGCAGGATATGAATCACACATCCCAGACTAAATTCATCTCTCTGCCCTTAACTGTTGCTAAATCCAGTTCTTCTCTGGCCAAGGCCCCCATGTGACTTCTTTTATCCTCGTGCAAGGATTGGTGTAGTTCCACGTGCAAGGATTGAGGTAGTTCTATAACAAAAATATGCTCTCTTTTTTTAAGAGGAATTGCTGAAGGAGATGCTGAATTTTTATCTGGTAATTAAACCATTTTCATAGAGTTAGGTAGAATACAGATCTTTAACTGAGCTCCATCTCTTGATCCCCCTTCTGCTAAACCACTATCGGACATCTTCTGGAGAAGATGTGGTCCCTTACTTCCTTCAGCTATCTGTCTTTGCTGAAGGCTAATTTCAACCTGCCTTGTAACTTTACTGGTAGTCCGGAGCTTAATATCTTTTCTTGTATCTGTAGGTGCCAGAGCAATCTGCTCCTGCATTCAAGTATGCAAAGCTACAGGTACTTGACACTCAAACTGACTGCTGAGGTTAATAAAGGAACCTTGACTATGCTATGAAGACTGCAACAGGGATCTCTGTGGTAATGTAGTCACATCACAGAACAAAACATCTGGCTATAGAAAGCAAACTCTGGGTGAGGTGACATCAGCTTCTTTTGAATCATTTTTAAGAGGATGAGACATGTAAAGAAGTGAATGACATTGTTTTGGCACATTTCTGGATTAAAAGAGGGTGAAGCTCGTTATAGAATCATAGAATCAATAAGTTTGGAAAAGACGTCTAAGATCATCTAGTCTAACTGACCAGTTATCTCTTGTAACCATTGATTTCAATATTGAGATGTACTACAAGAAAAATAGTCATGATAAATCATCCCATTATACTCTTAGGCCTCTAACTGTAAGCTTCTTTTGCTGTTAAATTTTCTTTCTCAGCCCTCACAGTAGTAGATTCATAATCAGTTGCCATGATGCTTTTTTATACGGAGAGACAGCGATTTCAGAGCTTTTATCATTGTGAATTTAATGATAATATAATGCAAAGGAGAAGCCAGAACTCTTGTCACATTGTTAGGATTTATTAGAACAGTCAGGAATAAACCAAATATGTTGATATTTGCTTTATTAAAAACAACAGATTGAATAACAGACCATGCAGCCTCTGTAATGTGATGCTGGCTGATATGCTTCTTTCCTGTTTTTCTACTGTTGTACTTAACCCGGAGTTCCTTGGTGCTTTTCAGTGTGTAGATTACTTCTCAGAACAGAGGTTTTCTCATGGTCCAGTTTACCTTCCCGTGACTGATCATGTACCTGCCCTTTCACAGCAGCTTGCTGCTATGTCACATTAATGCTTGGTTTGAAAAAGCCACATTCAGTCATGTATATTTGGCTTCTTCAGTGACTAAAGGAAGGAAAACTGCCTTGTTTTCTACAGATGTAAGTAGGTGCTTGGAGCACCATCAGTGGTCCCAAACCCACAGTTGTGGGAATGGCTGCTCTCCACTTGCCTACTTGCAGCTATTTCTTCAGATAAGCTGATCTCCCCTGCAAAAGTCTTTCACTTACTGCTCTTAAAAACACAGAAATCATTATGTCAATTGCCCATTGAGAAAATTGTCTTTAATGAGGGATAAAGCCTGGCACAGTTCAGTAGCTTGAAACCCAGGGCCAGTAATACTGAGAGCCATATTTCCTTGCCAGCTCCTTACAGTCTGCTGTGGCCCAGGTATTTAAAGCTTGTCCCACCTTGGGGGTTTTCCTGTTTCAAGGCTCTCTGGGTGCTTTCACAAGGTGAAATCATTTGATTAAAACAACTCTATCTGTCGGTTGGGCCTGTCCTGTCTCTAGCAGGGGCCAGCACCAGGTATTTCAAAGAAAAGGGAAAAGCTTTCACAAAAGATGAAGAGGCTGTGCCCTGTCTTGAACAAGTTTCTTCCAGTCTTTCAGCAGCTACTGGTTTAAGAAAACAGGCTGGCAACTTATATAACTAACTACCCTCACTGATAGGATTGATGGTATTATTATTCATCATCTAAAAGCCCAGTCTTCTCTGACAATCTTTCCCTCTAATTGGGTAGTCAGAATTAGAGGTGAGCTATAACTGTTTTGAAAACGTTATCTCTTTCTGTTATGAATTTGTTGTCCATTTTGTTTGGTATTGCTTACATAATTACTAGGAGAAGGAAGGACTGTGAAATATAGAGAAAGTAAAATAACAATAATTATTGTCTACTTGTACCAAGTATGTCAGAAAATGGTAGTAGTACTTGGTAATGACACTGTATTTTGTTGGACCCTTCTTTCTACTCCTACCCTTCACGAGGTTAATTATTTTGTAGCCTCCGTAATGCATAACTATGCATTCAGTAAAGATGCCTGGAATAGCTGAAACGTTTAGACATCTCACTCTTTCTTGCCCCTTGCTGATGAAATTTGTTTTGTTGCCAATCCCTAACATACTTTCTAGGCCATTTTGTAACTCTGTGCATTAAAAATAATCTTTCTCCTACTTAATTCCAATCAAGAATTTGTATAATTTCATATTTTTTTTCTTTTAAAAACAATGCTAGCCATTTCTTTCTATTGATGTGTGCACTAGCTTCTTCCAGCCAATAGAGAACATTAGAACCAGGGATTTGAGAATTACATCTGTCCGATAATGGTTGTTACAGTTTAAGTTTGAGGGACACCAAGGGATAAATTTTTCACAGTGTTTGAGCAAGTTCAGAGGTTGAGGGATTAAAAATCCATTCTGCATCAGAATTAGTCCACCTTTGGACCTAGTTGGACATCTCCATAGGATGTGGCAGTAATGCTCTGTTAGCTGTTTGGAGAGAGGATTGTGCTGTACGGCCCATTTACTGAGAGGCAATGCATATCTGAGAGAGTTACTTGAAAAAACCTCCTGGAATCACTATCTCTAAAGCTGACGGTCATCCAATAATCTCAGATCATGCATGTAACATTACCAAAGTGTCAAAGCATGCTATCTACAGTGAAGTTTTCTCAGAGTTATGTAAGCAGTCTTGTAATTTGCTTGAGAGATGAAAGATGTGCACTATAATATGGCTGGAAGATGATAACTTCAGTGATGGTGGACAATCCAATAAGTACATTACAGTATACCTCTTGGACAGGCAAATGCTTCTCCTGCAAGTCAAATTTATGTCTCAGACATATGCTATAATTTATCAGCAAAACAGAACAGACCTACTGTTGCCTACAGCAGTAACAGAAAGAACCTTCGGAGATGACAAGGAGTGTGGTCCAAGGAGTTTGCAGTGCAGCGTGTGGCACTTTTCCAGCTCTCAGTGTGTTAGAAAAGGCAGAGATAAATGGGCAGATTGGGATCTCTGTAACGTTATCAATTCGTGCTTAACAAGGCAACGAGTTGACCATAGAGACATTCCCAGGAGACATTCCGTGAGATCTCTGGAGCCAGGACTGAATTTTCAAAGAAGCCAGGAGAAAAACACAGTATTTTCACTGAATGAGTTTCCTTTCTACTGACAGTGGGTAATTCAGCTATCTGCAGAGCGTTCCTGCACTCTTCCTGGCTTAAAAACCAACCCAGCACTCCCATGCTCTTCCTCGTGGAGTGGTTTTGAGCAAAACAAATTGCTAGCAACTTGAAGCAAGCTGTGGTCTTGTCTTCTTTTAGATGCCTGTTTGAGGTCACAAATTTTCTCTGTATTGATTCATTCCAGGAAAAGCAAGTGAAACAGAGCTGGTGGGCCAATCCTGTAGGTATCTGATACCCTTAAATTTCTTGGACCTCAGTCACTTAAACAGTAAGCTTAGTCATAGCATTATTCATAGTAGTTGACAGTCTTCAAAAGGCTTTGCCAGTGCTATTACATCTTTCAGCATACTTCAGTTCAATTTATTGAGAGCATCTGTTGGGCTGAAGAGAGACTGGAGGCTTGATATATTCATTTCCTGAAAATAGGATGCTACCGAGTGCCTCTTTTCTCCAAAGATTTCTAGCTATAGTGTCTTGTTGAAGTCTTTTCTATTATTCAGCATTTTAGTAGAACTCATGGAAAGAACAGCAAAGCAATGTGGGATGCAGTGCTGCAATGTCAATCCTCCCAATGGTCCTTTAAAAAATTCATAGTTGTTACCATATTTTTTCGTTGCCCACTTTATTCTGGGGGTCAACCAAAACTTACTGGTAATAGCAGAAATCTAAGTGTTCTGAAACACAGGGTAGAATTTGTATTTGTAGGTTAGAACAAACTTTTCAACAACTGTCTCAGTGGAAGGCATCCACACAAGTTTCAGAGGAATGTTTTACAGGTCCCTAGGTACTTTGACCTCACCACTGTTCAGCCTTTGACATAAATACATTGACACAAATGGCAAGCAGATTACAGCTTTTCGTTTTGGAAGTAGGACTGATCTTAATATCTGATCCAGCACAGGATTTTGTGCACTGCTTCACCATCTCAAACACCAAAGAAACATTAATGGAAGCGCTGACTAACATACCCATTCACTTTCTGGGCAGACTACTAGTCTCAGATAGACTCATGTTACCAATGCTGGTCAGAAAATGCCAGTTCTATTTCTTAAAGGAGATTTGGACTATTTGTGGAAGAATCTTGAGAAGTCTGCAGAGAGAAAAGAGATTGATAAAAAAAGAAAAATCCAGTGGTAAATTTCCTGATTTTGAAAAATAGTTTCAGGAAATAAGGAAAGACTTTTGCAGAAACCTCTTGTTGTTGTTAAAGCAAAGAGAGCGTCCTAGGGAACCTCCTGCCCTCACCCTGCTAGTCCCTAGGACCCTAGAGGACACAGCACGGGGCCAGCTAAAGGAGAGATGCTAAGGTTGAAGAAGAGGTTGGGAAGCACAGCACCTCATCACTGCTGAAATAAATCAGGTTCACAAAGAGTTTTAGGGATGAAGCTGAGACAGGAGAAACGCAGAGCAGAGCTGGAACAGGGCTAGGGACTAGTAGAGATCTGGGCTTGAAATCCATAAAGCGATTACTGCAGCAGCACTCAGGGTATGAGCTGTTCCTGAACTACTGTGCTGCTGGAAAGCAGTTGTCTTCTCCAACCATAGGCTGGTGATGAGATGGAGAATGCCAGCTTCCTTTTCTGCCTCACATTGAACCCTCACCCAGAAATAAACCTGTTCTTTCTCTTATCACTCATCCCCTGATAGCAGAGAAAAATCATTACAGGTGACAAGAGAACAGCGATGTCATGGTTCCTGCCTAGAATAGGAAAGCCCATTAATATTTACAGTACAGTATGTGGACAAATGTCCACACTTCCCCTTTTTTCATATAGGCTGATGCCGAGCAGGTGTTGCTGCAGTTGCTGAAATTGTGATTCTCAATACCTGAACTATGGGAAGGTCTGGAAATAAGAAACTTCTGCTGTTCAAGCATCTATCTACTTGTATATACAATTTATAAATAGTTGCATTTTGCCTGCTGTGCCCACCTGCCTTGTGCCAGCTTCTTTTTTCTCTATGCCTTGTGCAGCAGCAACTGCTGTCTTCAGCTCACAAACTGAAAGGAATTTCCAAAGCTCTTTGCATTGATCTGATGGTCAATACCTCAGAGAAACCAGTTGCACTAGCACAGACCTCAGAAGGAGTCATTGCACTGTATTTTTGGATGTGTGTATGTAGCTGCATCAGGGAAGGTTTAGGCTGGACTTCAGGAAGCACTTCCTCATGGAGAAGGTGTTCAGATATTGGAATGCACTGCCCAGGGAAGTGGTGGAGTCACCGTCCCTGGAGGTGTTAAAGGAGAGGCCGGATGTGGCAATTAGTGCCCTGGTCTGGCCATTGCGATGCTGAGGCTGGACTTGATGATCTCAGAGGTCTTTTCTAGACTCAGCGATTCTGCAATTCTGTGATTCTGACAAAGCCGGCTGGTAAGGGTAAGGAGCAGGGAGCTGAGGGTCCCTGTGCTCCAGCAACCAGCCCTCATTCCCATGCCATGGGCAGTGGCAGCAGGTCGGGCAAGCAAGCTGGAGACTGGAGGGGTGGCAAAGTACACACTAATCGCTCCAGCTCACTGAGTGCTACAGGCTGACCTCACTGCTGCTCGCCCAAACTCCAGTCAACAAGTTTCTCCTCCGGCACCAGCGTATCAAGTGTGAGTTGTACAAACGCACAGTCAAGCATATTTCAGGGGAGAACAAGAGGAACACTTGCTGTGACTATACTTTGTGTTGCCATGGCCAGCAGGGAGACACTGCCATCTCCTGACGCCAGGCTCATGACAGAAGGACGGGAGGAGCGCTCTGTCCCCCCATCTTCTGAGGATGCTGTGGGGAAAGCAGCCTGGAGCCTCAACACTGGTTTTGGTTGCAGGGGGATTTTGGAGATCTGGTTGCAGGCAGTCTAACAGCCAGAGGTGGAAAGTCACAGTCCAGGCTGCCGAGGTGATCATGGGCTGATATAGAAGTTAGCAAAGTGAGGGAGATGATACAGGGTGACGAAATCAAATGCAGAAGGGAGCTTGGGAGGCATACAAAAGTGTTTCTAGCTGAAAACTGAGAAGGCTGTCACAGGTCATACCTGGCAGCACCATTAATAGCAGGGTGGACAGGACTCAGTAAATGTCCTGTGCCTCCTCCTGCCCACACCCTCTAACCACACAGCTGGACCACTTTCTTGAGGAAGCAAGGCACTTCAAAGAAGGCAACAGCGTAACTGCCTCCTCCGAGAAGATCCTAATAGGTGCTGAAAATCAGCAGAAATTCATGTGCCTTTACGTTTAGCGTTTAGCTGTTAAAAATACCGCTCCCAATCAAGCAAACCGAAGCGTGGGAGACAGAGGTGCGAAATCACGTCTGCTTTGCCCGTGCCTGCAGCCTCTGTGCCTGAGATTGCTCCGACACTGTGGGAGGGCGCTGGAAGTGCAGTTCGGAGCGAAGCCGAGCGCCCGTAATTCCCAGCCGAAGCACCAGGGGTCATTCCACGCTTTGTCTCCACTTCAGACCAGATTCTCCGCACAGCAGCGTTAGCAGCACCTCTCCCCATCTCCTCTCCCTTCCGACTGCCAACGATAAACCTGAACTGCAAATAAGGTTGTGTTTAGACAGGAAAGTGGTGGGAATTTTGTCTGAGTAAAGACAGAAGGATCTGTCCCGGTGGAAAGGCTTTTGAGTGGTTTACAGTATTTGCCTGTAATTGTACACATTCCTCGAACAAATCACATCCACTCATTTATTATCCGTGCTAAACAACGCAGTAGGTCTAGTACACAGGTGTGTTGCTCACCCTGCTTCAGGCTAGAGACATCTGCGATGGAATGTAATTTTTCCACCCAGAGATTAGTTATGTTAATACAACGTCAGGGGTGACCAATCTGGGGAGAGAAGGGAATATGAGAGGAAAAATGAGCTGAACAAAATGTTCATATGAACTTGGATTAAAATTACCAAGAACAGGTGTTTGCTTTCTCCCCCGACATGTACAAAATAGTGATGGATTTTGGGTTTTAATAATAATTCCTATTTAAAATCTAAGTAGTTCTCTAGCTAGTAATGGTTTGATCTAAAAGACATGAAAATCAATGCAAACTTTTCCTAGGCTTCGCATCATGCCACATGTTCTAGATGGATTTATTTATCGTGGGAATCGTAATGAGAAATAGATTGTTTGAGGCTAGAATACCTAGGGCTTTGCTTCTGGTTAAAGCAGGTTGTACCTCTAATAAATGCGTACCTCCTGTCAACTACCATGAGTGTTTTTCATGTTAAATGCAAGATGTCTGAGGCCCAGAATTCCACAGGAACAGAGATGAAAGTTTAGGGGAGGCTAAAAGCTGCACACACACCTTGTGTGACACTTTTCTATGGGTGCAGATTTTATCTCTCACACCAGCAATGCAGTACACAGGATTGATGTGCTTTGGCCAAAGACTCAAGTGCTACAGCCCAACAGACAGTTAACCTCTTTCTCCCTGACCTTTCTCTGTACTTTACCAGGAAGAGGTAAGTCAGTCTTCTTGTGCATTTTTTTTTCCCCTGGGGAGAATGGCTAGAAAGAGAGTGAGATCCTCGGTTCCCAATGTATATCAACGTTTGAGTTTTGCTGTTCTCACAGCTTTAACATTTATTTGTTCCAACGGGCTCTAGTGCCTCAGTTCATGTCTGTCCAGCACTTACACAGATAATGTAGCCTGAAACCTTTAATGGATGCCTAAGATTACACCATGTCGGCACTCACTCCCTGGCTCGTCTGAAAGTTTTTCATCATCTTGGCCAAGAGTTTCCATTCTCTTTAGCTCCCAGAAACACCAGGCAACCCCTGTGCAATTTATTGCAGTTTATAGTTTCTCCACATGGACGTCACTTCCAAAATATTCATTAGAAAAATTAGTCATTTACAATAAATGTTACATTTTTACAAGAAAATGAAGTGATTATTTATCAAGCATCTGGATTTTTTCAGCACCACTTCATAATGGGGATGAGCCTGAACTGGAACACCTGATCTAAAACCTCTTCTGACTTTTGGAGAATCTCAGATCCAAGTTCTTGAGGGCTGGGATTGTCTTCATTTCGAGTCTTCTACAGCTTTGAGCACATTGTTGGCACATAAAAAATAAACAACAGTAATCCAAATCTGGACCAGAAATTAATGGCTAGGGCGTATCTGTACTTTATAAAAAATGTATACATCTTCCATGTTATCTATGCTTTATCAAAAGCAGTGCCTTCTTTGTTTTGCAACCATAAATGACCGCAATTAGAAAATACAGCCTCCAGCCCACAGCCAGGGAGGAACACCATCCTTCATGGTAAGCTCCAGCCATAATACAAAGGTGTGAACTGGGGTGATGAAACAGCTTTTAGACAAGCACTGCAGGACAGCAATAACTTGAACTATGGCAGCACCTGCTGCAAACCCTCCCCGAGCTGGGGCCCAGCCTCGGGCCAGCAGGCACGCCTAGCTGGGAAGGAGTGAGCTGCATGGGATGGCACGAGAGAAGCATAAACTGGTGGCTGTGTCTCACCACAGAAACTGAACCAGTTGTCTCTTTCATTCCCATCTCTTAGAGAAGACAGAGAATCCAGGCTGGGTTTACAGAGATATACCTTCACATCAGCACTCTCGAATAAATGAACAGTTTCTATAAGGAAAGGGATCTTGGGGAGCTTCCCCTCGCAAAGTTATCACCTGCCAAACCTTCCTGCTAATGTCAGTGTGCTTTACATGAACAATGAACCTGGGCTTTAGGCCACTGTTTGAAAGTGTTCAGATTTATAAAGTAAAAAAAAAGAATGACTCCCTCAGGGAAGAAAAGTACCCATACTTAACAGTGACAGACCCAACTGCACTAGTACAGTAGCATTTATTGTAATCTGTATTGATTTATTCCAAAAGTTATACTATATTTTCCTTAGCATCTGCTTGTGGATATTTGGCCTTCTATGTGCTTCACAGTGGAAATGAAGAAACCGTGAAAACTTCTGGCAATTTGCAGAGAACAGAAGGAGAGAACATACATGGAAAAGTGCTCCAGCAGAGGTGGAGTAATGGCAACTGATATGCAAGGGGAAGTCATAGGAAACAATGCAATCTAACTTATTCCAGCTGCCTGTGCAATCACAGGGACAGTGCCAGATGTAATATAGCTCTGGTTAGCATGAGCTGAAATGTGGGATAGCCTCCAAAAACAAGCATGGGGAGAAGAGAAGCAGCAGCTTGTTTGTGAACAAAAGACTAAACTATTTGGTTGCTAAAATACACACAAAGGAGGTAACCCGTCCCTTTGCCCCATGTGCAAATCACATCTAATCTGGGAAAAAGACAAAAGGAAAAAAATAATCCAGTTTGTGGTTGTGGTGCATTTGTATGACAAATACTGGAGGCCGCGCTAAATGAGGAGAGCTTGGGGAGTGTTATTTTAGTTGTGCGGCAATTGAGTCCAATGTTTTAACAAACTACTGCCACTTTGTTTGACAAACTACAGTTTTAAAATGTTAATAAACTGGGACAATTCACAAAAGAGTGTTTCTGAGACCCCTTTCATTAGGTGCAGGGTACATTGATGGTCAGTTTGTCCCATGATTACACTGTAGGATGAAGAGTCTGCATTACCTTGGGACTCGTTGCCTAAGGTGCAAACGTCCAGGGATTATGGTAACTGAGCCCAACCTATGTGGCCAACAAAGAGAATTCACTTCCACAG
Organism: Apaloderma vittatum; assembly: GCF_000703405.1. NCBI lineage: Eukaryota > Metazoa > Chordata > Aves > Trogoniformes > Trogonidae > Apaloderma > Apaloderma vittatum. Next base: position 120,953 of record NW_009704197.1, read on the forward strand.
ATATTTAATATAAATCTATCTCAAATCTATGGCTGTTGAGTTTACCTTTCCCCCAGGCCATTTAGACAATGAAGAAAACCCAGAAGGACTGCGTAGATCAGGTTTCCTTGCCTGTCCCATTGCCTGCTTGTGACTGTTCCCCAGCCTGTGAGAGCACAGGCAGAGCACAAAGTGGGGAGTACAGGCAGCAATTTGAATGCTTTCTCAGGAATCTTTTACAAAAGAGTTTGGCAGTAAGGAAAGATCATTCTGTCTCAGTTTCAAGGGCACATTAAGAATGTGATCCTTCAGGATATCTTTCCATTTTTAACTTTCTTGTGTTGTCCCCATGAGGGTGGGATCTGGCTGTCCAATTTGTTCAAAGTAGCAGATCGGTCTCTGAAATGTGGTTTGAAGGAAAGGATGCTGTTTTGGCTCCACTAAATTTCAAAGCAACTTGGCAACAATGACCATTTTGGTCTATATTAAAGTGACAAAGAAGCAGGACATCCGTAATTTACCGACATAAATGAAGACAAAAATGGGCAACTCAGACAATTTACTTACTGCGGAGTCTTTGTCCAGTTCTGTTCTTTGATACAGAAGTCATAGCTCTGAGGAAAGCAGAAACTGCACGAGCATGGACCTGCCACTCGTCACCATTCTCAGCTAGGAACGCAGGGCGGGACCAGATCACTCAGCTTTGCAAGACAGTGAAGAAAAACCCATGAAAAGCAGAGCTAATCATTCAATGTAACAATAGAGTAAGCTTCAACAGCAAGATCTGTACTCTGTTTGCAGTTTCTGAACACTGCTGTGGTTGTCCTTCCTGTAAATATGATCAATTATCATATACTCGTTAACAGTTACAGATGTTACCACATAATGTAGATACGGCTGCTCCTTCCCCCACAGCCACAGTCTATTTGAGGGATAAAAGCTGTTGCTTTCTTACAATCAAAATGCCATCAGTCTTACAAGTATCAGATCTGCATTGAGTTCTTGTCACAGAAATGCTTTACATTTATCACCTGGCATGTGCCACCTCCGTGCCCTTTTCCCCAGGGACACTACTTCTGTGGAAATATTAATAAATGACAAATTACATTTGTGTAATCTTGTGAAATGTTTTGACTACTAAAGATATGCCATAGCAGTTCATTAAAGGACACATAAAATATTTTAGTTTACATTTTATAAAAAGATCAGGAATGCTCTGGCTGATAGATTTCTTTCTATTGAGCATCTGTTTCCTATTTTTTTAACGGCTTACAGCAGTGGTTGGCCAGTTCTGTACTAATAGTTGATGTTAACTGGATCAAAACATTGTAATTTCTTAACAAAGGTTAGAGAGTGTCCTTCTAGCTCAGCTTCCTATGGCTGCAACCAGCAATGTCTGTGCATCAACATCTGGTTTCAAAATATTAAAAATGATAAACACTTCTAGATACAATCCATCTGGCCTCCCAAAATTCTACATCTGCATAATTTTGCTTTCCTTTTAAAAATCAAACACAGACGTAGTTTGGCCCTACTATATTACTGAAGAATCCTCCTTCTTCTAAGTGTGGGGCAAAGCCTGTGGTTGAGTTTTGTTGGATGGGGCCAACTGTTGTGTCTAACACTGGCTGTGTTAGTAAATGATGAGTGGAAATTCTTTGCTTGGTTAGCATATGGTATCTGACTGAACCAAAAGAGAGGCTGCCATGAAGAAATCACGGTGAACTGAAGGAGCAGTGAAGTCTGCAGTGCTGGCTGCGATCAGGGCTTTGATAGCTGTTTGCTTGCTGCACATCTGCGTCGTGTCAGTCCCCTCAAAGACAGCACCAAGCCTGCAGAATTGCTGTCCCGTACAAAGGCAGTCATGGTTTGTAATTCACAGCTTCAGTTCAGGGTCTCAGGCTTTCTTGAGCAGCCTGTTCCTTGGCTTTAATACCCTGCAGACGGGTCTGCAACACTGCAAGAGTCAGAGCAGTGGAGGGGGGACCACCCCTCTCCACCTTGGCCAGAGATGTTTCCTGTGGGAGGGCTGTTGCCGCTGTGACTAAACAACATTGGACTACTTCCTCTGGCCTCTCTCCCCTTCCTTTTCTTTTTCCATGCCGGTTCAAAGAGCTCTGTACTGTTGAATTCCTGGCTGCTTTACCCAGATGGAAAGACGATTTGTATTTCATGTGCACAGGGAAATAACAAGTCATCCTTACGCAGATAACTGTGCGCAGAGTATGAAATATCATTGGTTTCATTAGCTTTTAATTAACGATGCTACTTGATGTTCAACATTACGTATATAAAGGAACGGCAAAATTAATAATAGCATAAGCACATTGACAGAGGTGTAAGAGATAAGTATTCCAAGTTCAGTCAAAGTCAGAAGTTCATCATATAATTTTTGTGTCCCTCAGTGGTCTAATTTGCAATAAAACGGCATTGTTCCCTGAGCTTTTCAACAGTTGAACCGATTCCAGTAAGCTCTGAAGGCAGAACACTGAACAGGCCCGGAGTGCTCCAGCTTACAGATGAAGAACTAATCAGCATGGGAATTAACACTTCTTCCATGCTTCTAAGACTTTACTGGCTCTAATGAGAACATCTCTATATTAAAAACAGGAGCAGACAGCATTTTCAGACCAGGAGAGGGCCCTAGACAAGCCACTGCAAGGATCAATACTTTGACTCAGCTCCTAGTTGATAGGTACCTGGTAACCTACAGTCTGTTGCATAATATCCCCACCAAAAATATACTGAGGATCATGACTATACCCTGGATAGCATGGCTCATAATGGCAGAAACAAAAATTTGAAACACATAGATAGCAAAACCAATTACAGATGTTTGTTTCATTATGGAAAAAAAGTCAGTCAGGCCAGTCAGCCTACATATTTAATTCTGTTGTCATGCTCATTAGTTGGCTATACCTCTAAATTCAGTCTGTGACCAAATTTCCTGCATAAACCAGAGACAGCAAACACCTTCCTAGCACCATACCTAAGCTTTTGTGACTGATGTTGTTTTCTGTAATGACAATATCTTGTCAGGTGCTGAGGAATGAAAGCACAGTCAGACCACATAGTAAGCTGAATAAAGCAAAGTCTGCAGTTGCATGCTGCTGTTTTCATCTTTTAAATGTGACTGCATCCATCAGTACATGCCAAGTGCATCAGCCAGAAGATGACCTAAAAGATTCGGGAATGACAAATCAATGAGGAAAACCCATAATAAACTTGACTTTAGTGTGTCAAATAATTCCCGATTCATCCACAGCAGCCACTAGAAAACCAAGGTGAAGAAGGCAATTTTTTCCTTTCTTGAATGAGATCTGAGAGAGCTCATTTTTGCTCTGTTCACAGTTAAAGCTTACTTCCTTTTCCATCCATATTTGGAATTAAATTCAAGCAAAGCTTGCTTACATTTTGAGAGTTGTGATAGCTTAATCTTTATAATAATTCTTTTTCTTTTCAATCAGCAGTCAAAACAAGAGTTTGCTCATCAGTGAAAGAGCTTGTCAGGAAAATGTAGGTGTCATCTTGGATTTCTTAACGACCCTGAGCTGACAACGTCACATAAGACAAGCATTCTAGCAGTATCCCTGGAGTTTAATTATGTTGGTCATTTGACACTCAAACAATTTCATAACTTAATAACCGGACATCATTCTTAGAGTAGGAAGTAACATCATCATATGCATCATCCCTGGTTTTAACCTACTACAATAAACTTCTTTGTGTTAATCTTCAAAGTCTTTCCTTCTTTCCTCTTCTTCCCTACTTTCAGCTCAGCCAAGTTCTTTTGTCTTCCCTTTTCTCTAAAAGAGTGTTTTCCTCAATTGTAGATTCAGTAATTTTGCTGTGATAAGGGTAAAGAGTGAGACATGACTCTTTTTTTTCCCATCATCAGCTGAGAAAAAATGGGCGTGGAAGATGTCTGGCTTAATTTATTTAACATTTTCTGTAAAGGAAACTTTAACTACCTCATGTTATCTGTTTTTATAGGAGGACGGAGTAGATGCCCTGTATGCTCTTAGGTCATGACTGCTGCTTCTGAATACCTACTATCCTGCCTCATCCCCAGTGCTCAGAGGAGCACAGGGATCCACTCTCTCTGGCTTGGCTGTGCAGCCTTTTCAGTGTAAGGGAAACTTCTACTCCCAAGCAACAGTAATGTGAGTATGAGAGGCCAGTGAGGAGTGCAATAGCTGTTGTCGGCCCAGTCAGGGAGGGATGTTTAGAGTCCCTAAAAGGGAGATACTGATGGCTGAAACTGAGGAGGAGGCTGCCAGATGGGTCAGGATGCAGGATTCAGAAGAAAAGAGAAATTTAAGCAGTTACTTCATTATTGGCATGAGGCTGGAGAGCTTATGTTCCCAAGTGGAAAGCAAAGGTTTCACACTATGATTCCTGAGAAATAGCACTGCAGTGATGAAGAAGTTTTTGCCCTTATTTTAAGACAGTCACTCATTGGAAAGAAAAGATTTGGACAAGGCACTTCAAGAATCCTAATACTTCTATCTGATATAAAATATAGGTTAAATAATTAAAAATAAAATAAATAGAAGATAAAATTTAATTATGTCATCTTACCCCAAAAGTCTGCCTCACAGATACCTTTATCTATTTGGCATGACTTCAACAAAACATGATTGACCTGCATAGAGGCATATGGCTTGTGTTGAGACAGAGGGAGTACTGCCTGGAGCTACAGACTTACTATCCATTATTTTGCTTGTGTAGACACTTAGAGAATACTGAACTAATTTGAGATTAATTTTGGTCATGATTTTTTTCTACTGAATAAATTTTTCTGCCATCCACGTTCACTGATAAAAGGATGCAAAGGCAATATTAGATGTTTTATTTGACTTCAGAGAATAATCAAGTACACTGCATGTTTGATTGTGTCAACCTTTGAAACAGGAGTCTGAGAGATATTAAGACAGTGAAACTTTGGTGTGATCTCTGTAAGAATAAATAATATCAGCATAACTTAAATACTTTAAAGAAGCTCTAGATGAGGCAGAAATAATTGCATAATTCCATGTAGCGAACAAGCTAAGAAACTAAAATAGTCTCCATAAATAATTTGCTTTTCCTAGGCAACTCAAAAAAGGTGAAGAACAAAATGAGATGATTTGCTGTTACTCATTCTCTAGCTCTTAAAAGGATTTTTTTCCCTTTATTATAAACGGAAATAGTTGAGTCAGAATCTGCTTTTGTTTCTGTTGAGACTAATAGCAAAAGCACGATTTCCTTAGTAAGGATGAAAATCCGTTTTATCAGAGCAATTACTGTAAGAATTTATCCATGCTCTATGACACGTAGATAATATTAGTATTTACCTTTCCTATCTGATAGTATTGTTTTAGTATGAGCTTCTTACTATGAAGATCTCTTGGTTTCACCTCAAGATCCCTGAAAAGTGATGGCCTAAAACTATTTCAAGTAAGGTTGTCTGAAAATAAGAGCAGGGAATAAGAAAATTATACTGGCTTCAAATTCATCTGCTCAAATATCCAGGATACCACAAATATATTTTTATTATGCAGAATCATTTAAAAACTACATAAATTGCCTCTTTAGCTGTAATTTCCACAGTCCACTTTCACTTACAGTTTGGTCAATAACTAGAGGTGGGGAGGGAGAATAAAATTAGTATATATCAGAAAAAAATATTTCCAAACTATAATTTGGGGAACAGGTTATACATAAAAATACACAGTCCAGTTGCTGGGAGGCATTATGGATGCTCATAGGTATGACAAGTCAAACCAATATTAAGACCTATGTGCTTTAGTTGTTAGGTAATGCACTTAATTAAGCTCTTCAGCTCCCATTTAGAAACAGATTTCTGTCCATTCCATTTGTATTACATATTCCTTCAACTGAAGTTCCGTCTTATAATAAAGGAATGTATTTCTTTCTCTAGGCAAGTAAGAAACCCCTTAGGAATCATTTATGTTTGAAAATTAGCTTGGCACAAATAGTTGACAAACTAAACACAGTAACTATTTCTGTGTAAATTCCACATGCAGACATTCTTATTGCACATTAAAATTGTCCACTCATGGAACTCTTCAGGAATGTTGATCTGGAATTGCTGCTCCAGAAAACCTGTTTAGGTGCACTATCACATTTGGAAAAGTCCTTCTGACCCATATTCAAATCACATAAACCAGAAGCGGACTCAAGACAAACAGAAAAAATTGTGATGCTCACATTGGCTAGGCTAGCAGAAAATTATTAACAGAGATGCCCAATGCCCAGCCAAGCCTTGATGTTTTAATTCTAATGGATTTCACTCACTTGTGAAGATTTACTGCAGAAAGCATGTACCAGTGATGAGATCAGAACTGTGACTGCTTGAAATCGTCTCTGCCCTTGCCTACTCTCACGTTACCTCTCCTCAGGATGACTAATAGAGTCAGATGAGAAGGTAAAGTGCTTGTACCTTACACACAGAAAATATGTTGACTACTATATCAATATCATCAAGGGCAGTGATTTAATCTTACATTTAGAGACAATTGCTAGAGATGTGAGGAGGGAATCTCCTTGCAACACTCAGTTGGTCCCAGTGGCCTTTCATCTTGTCAGGAGTGAGGGCTTCCTGTTCCTTTCCCCCAAACACGAGACCGATCTTTTCTGAGGACAGGACAGCTGAAATAGATCAGCTGTCTGTGGTGTGAAAAGGGTTGCTGAGGTTTCATATTGATGAATCTTGATCGTGTGTTTGTGGTCAACCCCTGGACCAGAAGAATTAACGATCCCTTCTAGCCATAATCTCTGGGAAACTATGCAGCTCTCAGAATGCTCCTTTCTTTCAGGGACCCCAGAGGATGGTGTGTTGCACAGTGTCTTCTTCAGTTCATAGTCATTCTGAAATGCTGACACTGACTTTAGGTCTGTCCTGGTCACTGTGTTGTCTGCAGACATCTAGCTAACTATTGAGAAATCCTGCAGTATTGCAGGACTGTGACAACTGCGGAGAAATAAGCTTTGAATTGAATGTGCTACAAGACCATAAAGTAACTACTGGCACTTAAGGCTTACACCTTATTTCGTGTCACATGTACCCTTCTTCTGCCCATTTCAGGCAGGGAGAGTAACAGGAATGCTTGTGTATTTAGTTTTCTAAAGACAAAAATATCTTTGTGTAAATATAAAAACTGGAAACAAGCTGCCTGGTGAGGTCTTAAAACACTGGCTGCAAATCAAACACAAGAAAGGTAGTGGTGAAGGCCATGTCACACACAGAGAAGAATGCAGTGATATTCAGCTTTGGAACCTTCCTTAGGCCATGGAAACAAATCAAGCTTCATTTAGTCAAAATATCTTCACAACTCGGCAGAGTTTTGCTTTGTTTTTGTATCTTAAATGCAAACATTTTAAAAGGGCATCGATGGCTAAATGAAGATGTACATTTGCTGTTTATACAAAAAGACTGCATTTTCCTAAAGTCTATCCCAACCATATCACTCAAAAACACCCTCTACACATAACATCTTCTCTTAAAAACAAAAAAGGATTCAATAATATTCATATGGTCTCTCTTGCTTAAGAGGTTGCCTACCCTGACAAAGTACAAAGTAATAGACTTATAAAACTAAGAGTTGTACAATAAATTGACCTTGACCTCTAAAGGTCAAATCCATTACTAGGTTAACTTCTTCAGAGAACATGCTCACATCAGCTATTGTTTTTCTTGCTGAGCGCTTGCCTGCGCTGAGACTGTGGCAAATCTTTAAATCTCAATGAGGTAACTCCAGGATTATCAGGTAGGTAAATATATACCTGAAATGTCATTTTTACTCTCTATTAAGAAAGAATTAAACAAACTGTTTGAATGGAAAGTTTAATAACAAAAGACATTTATGATGTTTACTTAAAATTTCTGGATCAGTAATTCTAAATGACATGAGTTATTGGATGCTACATCTGGCCAAAAAATCTTTTTGACCAGTCTAAGTTTTGCTACATGCAGAGCTGCCAGCATCCCTATTGGAAAAAAACAAAAAATAAAAAAAAACTGTGGTCAAATCCTAGTTTTCTCAGTGAAATCTGGATTCAGAATAGCCACTCATGCCAGAAAGTACCTTTTGAAGTTTACATTAACATGGATATTTATTTATTTTCCTTCTGTAACAATGACAGTGGTTGAGATAAACTGTTTAATTCTAAATAGAAAACACATCTGCTCTTTCTGCATTGTTTGTGGTTGCTGGAGGGGCGACAATTTAAACCAAGTAGCACACATGACATTTTAAGTGAGATGTTGTATGAGGATTTGCAGCTGCTACACTTTCCTATTTTCCTTTCAGCTGACGGCACTGCTCCATTGCAGGGCTTGTAAACCTTTCCGTCTCCAGCACAGCTCTCAAAGGGAAGGTTTATACATATCCTTACATATGTGTATGCATACATGAATATATATAATTTTGACATGCTCGTTTTCGTTTCTTTTGAGCAGAAGAGCATTTTCTACACTGATTGGGATTTCATCAGCCAGTACAGTCCTGAGACAATCAAATTAGGCTAGATTTTGCTAATGGCTAGGTGATGAGTAAGCATCTCAGAGCTCCAAAAGCAACCTGCAGTTGAGTTCTGACCTGCTGGTGTCGGCCCTGGTGTGTTTGAAGTACCCCTGGGCTGTGATTCTTTTGGCCCTGGAAAGCCACAAGGCTGGCCTCGAGCTGGCCCCATAATTTCCAGCAGCATCCTTGTTATCTCATTGCTGCTGGACAGCGTTAAACAATCAGAAAGTGCTGTGGGATTGGACTGAGCAAGGCAGCTGGAGGTTAGAAAGGCTGGCCCTGCTCCACCCAGGAAAGTTGTGAGAACAGACACAAGCACCACCCTGGCTCCCTGCTAATACCCCCCCTTGCCTGGGGAGTCCTTAAAACAAGGAGTTATCCACTACTCACCCCAAGCAAATCCTGGCTGAGTAACAGACTTAATTTGTGCCCAAGCGGCTCACAAGCTTAAGCCCTGTTTGCAAAGGTGCATGCCTCTGAACAGTATGCTGCAGAGCCAACACTTAAACTGGGGTTAAATTATCATTTTTTGGATTACCGTGTGGCTTAACCACAAGGACGATTGTTGCTTTCAGGTTAAATGACTTGGGCCTAAATGAACTGGGGTTACCTTTCTCAGTAATTTTGAAAGGTGGGAAATTTTGCCTGCTCACTAGGCTGAGGCAGTGAAATTCACTGTTTCCTTCACCTCAGTGTTTCTACACTGCTTTAGGTTTTATGAATTCTTGAGGTTTAACAGTTTAGTAGTGCAATACACTAACCATGAAAACAGTGTGGGATGATATTTAACTCCTATATTATGGCTGAAGAGACTAAAAAGCTCTTGAATCGTTCAAAAATCTTGGGAGAGAGTGTGCAGGAGGGCTAGGTCCCTTGAGCTCTCAGTGCACACCTCCACTGTGTTTCTGCTGATTTTTTCTTTTCAATTCAAAGAAGGGTGTTGGCATTTTATTTTGTCATAGCTTGCTAGAGAATAGGCTTCCTCTTTCCTTTTTTGAAAAATCTTGTCTTGGATCTGAACAGAAGGTTATGACGTTTTCTTTGCTGTTATGGGATATTGTGGTTCCTCCTCTCTGCTGTCCCAGCAAAGCAAAAGCTTCTCTTTAGAGCTCATGAAATGCCTTGAGTAGAGAAAATCATTTCCCTTGAGAGGGAGTAGATTACAACAAACAGCAAATATTAAAAAAAATATATATAAATCGCAGGGAGGAGCCTGGATATTGACCTCCGGGTCATCTTCCCCCACAGCTCTCTTTGCATCCTACAAACTGAACTTTGTCCCGTGCTACTAATGTACCCAAGTCCAATTTTCAGAAACAAAGCATAAACACACAGAGCTAAGCGCGAGCTTAATATAAATGTGCTGCCTCTTCCTCCAGTTACAGTTGTGAGAAATAGTTTGTGTTTTAAGAAGCAGGATGGGGAAATTGGTTCCCAGGTCGGGGCTTGCTACAGACACGCAGGCAAGAAGGAGAGAGGCCAACTCGAGCTCAGGGTGTGCACACACCACTGCCTTCAAACGTCGTTAGCGAGCTGCGTGTTTGTGGGGGTGCACGGACCTGTGTGCTTTCATGGGGTCACGGCTTGTTCAGGGATTTTTTTATAATGCTGGCCCCCACACAGCAGCCACAGAGAGCAGGGCCATGGTTTTCAGTCAGTTCAGGGAATGACTGGGCTGCCAAAGAAACCACATAACAGCTATTCAGCAGATGAACTCCGATAATGCCACAGCACTTGGGTGGCCATATTTATACTGGGCTAGCCAGGAATGTCAGGATTTCAGCATTCACAAAAAATGCACTTCTGGCACAAACTGTCTCTGTCATTTCAGCTTCACTCCTCAGTCTCAAATGATCCATACTGTTAGGAGAGCCTCAGCATTTAGACTAATGTGTTTCCCCACTCCATAGGTTTTGGGAGTACGGAAACGAGCTCTGCCCAGCCATTCTCCTCAGCAGTTTTGCTTTCCTCTAAGTGAGCAATGGCAAACATGAGGTGGGAGAGAAACATATGAACTCGTGCAAGCTGTCACAGCACAACATCTCCCGAGCACAGGCTTTTTACCCTTGGATCTATCCCATCTCTGTCTGCATAGACATATTTCAAAGATTTGTCATGGGTCACATCTGCCAGCAATCATGTGGAAAAAACAGAGCAAAAGAGCAATGCACATTAGCTCTGCTCTCTTCCTCCTGCAGCCCTCCTGTGCTCTTGACAAATGGACCAACTCCCATGCTGAAGACAATCACCCGAATCTCCACACCAGAGAAGTGACTGAAAAGCTACCATGAGCTTCAGAGGACTTTGTCCACAGGATAAAAATCCTGTGAACCCCACTCACGCAGGAGGAGGTGAGGAGCTGAGGCAAAGCCTCACAGCTGCCCCAAAACTTCAGCCCAAAATTGAGGGTTTGAGTACTGCAGCAGGCAAGGTCACCATGAAAACTTTTTTAACCACTCAAAAGTATTGTCTAGGAAGAACAGTAGCGAATTTTAGATTTGTGCAGGATTTCTGGGCATATGGCAGACCAAGGGAAGAAGATTGTTTTCCCTCCTACTTAACTGCTTCATGCATCAGAGCCCTGGGCCTCCTTGGCAGTGCAAGAGCAGATCAGCTGCACCAGCCCTTTCTATGATTCCAGTAGATCCTGGCATTATCAATTTAATTGCATTTGAGCTATACAGCTCATTTACACATAAGTCTGGTATACTTTGAAAGCCTCAGATTTAGTGCATGTGTGCAATCTACATGGAGATCAGACATCTGCTGGGAAGGTGTGTTCTTCTGTACATGGTTTCTAGGCCAAGAAATCCTAGGTAGGAATATAAGGAGCCTTAATTATGATTAAAATGGGCAAGTAAAGACACCCTTGTAAATCGAAAAAGGAGTGGCACCAGCTTTTCAGAAGCAAAGGTAGAAAAGAGTATTCTTGCAGACCTTTCAACCTCAAGGCCCTGTCAAGTGGGATTAGAGTCTCAGGACTACTTTTTCAGAATTATTCCACTTCTCTGCACTGTCCATACACTAGCACTATGGGACAAAAATAACAAAGGAATATTTGTAAAAAAATAATAATTCAAAAATCCTTCATTAAAAGAAGTATGAACCTAAATATTAGAGTATCAAAATAAAGTACTTCCAAGTTAGAATTGATTTAGTCTTTGTAAGTGAAGTTCTATAATCACATAATACCAGCTCCATCACTTAAGAGCATTAATCACATCTGGAGAAACCTCTCAGTGCAAAGTGATCTAAAATATTAGAGGACTTGGTAAGATCTTTGCCTATGTGTGATCAATGAACCACCAAAAACAGCTGGTGCTGACACAAACTTTTGAAACCTGGAGGCCTGACACACAAAAAATGTCTCTCTTCAGCCAAGGCAGTGGGCCAGGTGTTTAGGACACAGGATTTGCCAAAGTGCTCAGAGCTAAAATGGGAGCAAAACCAGTGAAATATTCAATCTGTTTGCAGTACTTCAACATCTCTTTTACAGGTTTTCTGTTTTTTCGTTCTTTGATTTGGAAAATTCAGTGCAGAAGAGAAACTTGCACAATTCCCATTGAACAACTTCCTCAAAACAAGGAACAGTATCTTGAAGAAAGCACCAAAGCTTATTGAAAGATTCATATCAAGGCATTATTTTCCATTAAGGTGTTCCATAAATATGAACAGGAAATATCAAACACAACTAATATACAAACAAATAAAAATGTCTCAAAATCCCATCGGTGGGAAACTGATGCCAAGTCAGTGGGAATTTTCCAGACATTTCCAGGGAAATCTAGATTTAGTCCGTCTCAGGAAGGAGTCAGTCCTGAACTCCAAGAAATAATTCACTAATCACTGTGGAAATGAGAAATGATAAATAAAAATCAGGGAAACCCATACACTGGTATCCTGTTTACAGGTGTTATTCTGGAACCGAGTCAAGGATGTGAAGGCTGATTGATTCAAGCCAAGTATGTTCTCTAAAAGCCAGTATAGGTGTGCTCAGTAGTAACAGTCACAAGTCAGCCACCCACCCAATAATTGGCAACACAATTTGTAATTTGTGGTGTTAACTTCTTCAAGTCAATAACAGTATATTTGAAGAGCTGGTCGGCAGATGTTAAAAACAGGGACAGAAGCACATTGCTCACATCAGGAAGTGCCTTAAAAATCAATGCCCAAGAGCATTTAGTGGTTGTACATGCTACTCAGCCCCATCAGCTTCTTCACCTGCGCAATTCAAGTTGCTCTAAACAGAGCTACACCATTAGTAATGCATGTGGTATGCAAAGCTGGAAAATTTTGAAATATTTGAACTGTTATTAAATCTCTGATAATATTTAGATTAAAACCTCTTTGTGGTATGAACAATCTCCTGCTGTACTTACGCAGCACCTAAAAAAACTTGAGAGAGAGTGAAGACAGAGTCTATGATGACTTCCCTGGGCCTATTTCAGTGAGAATTTCTGTTTCTATTTCTGTTGTTCCTACGTCTAATGAGGGTGACTCAGGCTATGCTGAAAAAAAAGCCTAGAAGCAAAACCAGTTATGCATAGTCCTTTTCCATATATAGGTAGGATATTAATATGACCCAAATTTTATGAACTCTTCTGAGTAAAGAGATATCAAATAGAGTGACTGCATAGCACCAGGATTAGCCATGGGAGCTGCCTCCACATGCTACTTTTCTTTTCCCAGGGCCTTGCAAATTTGAGGCTAAGCCAGAAGTAGCTACTACCTCTTTGCACTGGATCTACAGTGCTGGCAAGAGCAGAGGAAGCTTTGGACCTTCTTTGTGCTGCTGCTGTAACGTAAGCAGATTTCATCTTGGACTGTGATCAGTGTCCCAGGTAACTTATCCAGGATCCAAAAAACTTCACCTTTCACACTTGGTCTCCCTGGCTTGGTGCTATGAAAGTGGGTTACTGCTCCATGTTACAGAGGGTGGAGAAAGTGGGTGCAGTTCAGCCTTGCAAACTCCTCTGTGCCTACTACTTATATCTCAAGAAGAGAGCCTTGCTAAAGGGATGCAACAGTTATTTGCAGCCACAATTAAATGTGAGTTCAGGGCACACTGTGGATCAAGTAGGGCTCCTTAGTCCTCAGCCTTGAAGCTTAATACAGAGGGGTCCAAGAATTATTCCAATAAATGCAAATGCTTGCAATATCTTCTCATCCTGGTAACTTCTCTTTTAGAGCATATCTTCTGTGCCAGCAGTGTGGAAATACATTCCTGAAAGTCACATGAGTTAGTTCTAGTGATTTGATAGTTGTTGCAGAAGTGGTAATTCCCTCTACTATAGATGATGAAATGTCTAAGTAGTGTTATTTGACAGAGAAGATCACAGCATTCAAGAAGTTTGTAAGCATCAGACTTTCTAGAGCCCTCCAGTTTTACTTAAGCCTGCCTCTATCCATTTCAGATGATGGTAATTTTAGGCTTGACTGGGTGTTACTAAGGTGGGAGTCATGGACAGCTGCAGCAACATTTGATCATGTTATCCCTAGCCCTGCCCATTTGTCCCTTGTTCTGAGTTTTTACACAGTGCATTACACCACAGAAATTGTAAAGCTAGTGAGAGTCAAAAGGTGTGTGCAATTATTTGAATATTATTTGCATAGACACGTGCATGCAATTGGTCAGATACATGCTCCCATATCTAGGCACTTTGATGATTAAAGGGAGGACAAGACTCCTAACGGTGGAATTAGCATCCTTTTTCTGCCTGATTTGAATTAAGTCATGGCAAACCCAAGAAATTCTTCCACACCGAAATATTTTCTCTAGTACCTACAGCAATTCTACTCTACAATGTACATTTTCAGTCAAAGGAAGACATTTGTTCCTGGATGGAAGCAGCTGCCAGAAAGAAACAATGATACATGAATGTCCAGGAGAAGACTTTAAATCCTAACAGAACATGCCCAGGAAATACCAATCAATTCATATAGTAACTGATCATCTTCACCCTTAAAAAAAATCAAGCTAACAGCTGTGCACTGTCTCTTCTTCCAGAAATGAGTCCAGATCCCTTTTGACCCGGAGTACACTATTCATTTCTATTGTAGATTTTGGCAGTTTGCTTCGTACTTTTAATTATACCCTCTGAGCAATGAAAGTCATCCTGAGGAGTTTACAGCTCATGCCTCATCTGCAAGCTGTAACCTCTTTCCTTGGAATTAGCAACAAGTCACACAACTTTTTATTTGAAATAATCCATTCCTTTTCTGTTGTATACTGTACTGTATTCTCTGCAAATTCCTATCCCTTCCAGCTGCAGTAGTACTTCAGTCTCCATTGACTTGAACCCAATGCAGTCATCTACTCCACGGTTCCTAGATTTGTAAGGGCTGAAGAAGCAATCACATTGTCTAGCCTAACTTTATGTAAAATTAAGGCCATAAAACCTCATTTAGCTACCACAATGTGAAGCCTAATACATTGTACTGACTAGAATACTCCTGTATTTTTACTAAAGGTTAATACAAAATCCATCAGTCATGATTGCATTCTTAAATTTCATATTCCCTATAATATGTGCCTGTAAATGTCTCCTCAAGGTATTAGGCAATGACAAAATCACACTAAAGCGGTCATAAGGCTGCAATCTTTCCTGATCAGTTTTCATCTATCCCTATGCATAATGATTTAATTATCTCTTGGTTCAGGTTTCAGTAGAGTTGTACTCGAAATGTGTATGTGATTTCTAGAATAGAAAATGAAATAGATACATGATAAATATTATTATTATACTCTCTCAAGTATTATACCAGTTCTCAAGTATTCAGCCTGAGTGGGAGAAACAAGTCAGAAGAAAACAGTCAAAAGCAGGTTACTGTATAAGTTCTTATTTTTGCAATATTTGCCAGAGAACTAGAATATAAAATATTCTTTGTCCTCCTCTATTACCCACTCACAGGTTATATGTCCTACTTTTTCCATAAAAATGAATGCCTAGATATCTGTGGAAGTTTAAGTTTGATTTTAAAAGCTGCTTCCATTTTTAATTATTTCTAATGCTTGAGAAAATTGTCCCAACAAGCTGGAATTTTGGAGATTGTCTCCAGTATAATTTAATAAACAGAACCACAGCACGGAAAACTGCTTAAATCTGCAGAAGACGTAAATACACAATTCCAGCTGAGGGACCGAGAGGTCTTGTTGATATGGTCAAGTGAGTATATTGCAAAATCTATATCTATATCTGAAAGATATGATTGTCCTCATTTGTTTAGGAACTTGAAATAAGTAGCAACATTTTGGTACTGATGGAGGCATAAAAATCTTTACAATTCGCTATCCAAGATGTAGAAATCTGATGCAGGAGTGGCTTAGTCATGCAATATTAGAACATTTTCTTCCTCAGAGAAAACATCAAACACAACATAATCCCATATAAAGATTCTGTAGAACAATCATTTGCAATCCTGTTATTTTTCTAGTGCCGATATGAACTTGTTCCTAAAATATTATCATGTGATTAAAAGAGAAACATAAAGAATTATGCAGTATTAAATTATTATAGACTGACTCTTGCCCTCTATCCTACTTGTTGTAAGCTCTGTTATGCAACCGAGTGTAATGACATAAATAGGATAGAGGCCCTCTTTATCTTTTTGGAAGAAGTTATAGTGTATTCAAAAGATTTTTGGTATTTGTGTTACTTTATCTTCATTATAAAAACAACTTGGATGTGGGCTCTGGGGGAAATTTATAGTCTCTCCATGACACAATTAAATTACAAATGTCTCATTAGAGACTGCCAGTGTACCTCAGATAATGACTCTGAAACATTCATCTCAAAGCTCATTTCCAGCCTGTTTTTCTTTTGTACTCATCGTACTTGAGGATTGTACTAACTTTTATGAATATGTTTTTAAGCGGCACTGTCCTTTAGGGCATAGCATGAATACTGGTGTGCTTGGAGTAAAAGTTGTTAAGAGTCCAGAGAGGCGAATAGGCAGAAAGGCTGCAGGAAAGAAACATAAAACCAAACAATCTACCGAAGTCCATGTATCAGAACTTTTATCAAACACATGATCAAGAGAAAGAAGTCTTGAATACATAGATACTTTATCCATTGCAAACTAAAATTAAACCACAATTTCAGATGATGAAATAAGTACAACAAGAGAATATATTTGCTGAGATTCACTTCACGAAAGGAGTTTCACACCAGTTATTTCTGATACTGACTGAGATTTACAAAGTAGCCCCTTTGGTGAACACTTCCTTATATATATTTTTTTTTTGCCTTTGGCACCAATAACACACTTGATTACTGAAAAGGTAAATATTAATGAACTGGAAGTTAATTCTTTTCCCTCAACCCTGGCATTATGTAATGAGTCTAAGCATCTAACTGGATAGGCTTAGATTACTTATTGGTCTTCTTTCTTTTTTTTTTCAACTCTTACAAAATACCACAAAACTGTGTTATTCTATCTTTCATGAATCCCAGGAAGTGGAAAATCAGATCAGTGGATCCTTTCCATGAAAGCTCAATCAGGAATTTCTGGTCCTCTTCATGCAAAACATCCTTTTTACAAAAAATGATGCCTTGTTTGCAAAGAAGTACTTTTTAATGTTAAGTAGAGGTAAACTAGTTAAACTTAGTTCTCTTTCATGACTGAACTGGTTAGGGAAGACACTGATCATTCTGAGCTGTTTTCCCTTCGTGTGACTATCCAAAGAGAATATTACATCATTTAACTAGAAAGGAAGAAAGGGTTCTAGCTTCTGTAGCTTACCTGGCAAGCTGAAGAGGCTCTTTAAGTCCAAACACCTCTGCTCCCTTCCTCCTCACATCAAAGACTGGAGCCCAGTAGCAGCATATTTCTATTAACTTCCAGAAAGAAAACCTAGCAGTCAAAAAGCATGTAAATCCTTTATTTTTGTCATGGTCTCATGAAGCACAAATCAAAGAGTGTTTGGCTCTTCTCCTGCTTCTGACTTTCTCTCTTAAACTGGATGATACCATGCACAATTTCCACTTTATAAGAATCAATTGTGGCACAATCTATGTCATGATTCATATCTTCGAACAGTGATAAATGAATATGAGAAATATAATGAGTCTAGAAACACCCTGCTGGGGCATGTACAGCTGTTAACATTATGATGTCTCAATTTTGTTTGAAATCTTCCCTGAGTTTATGCACTCTTCAGAACTCAAGGGCTGGAAATTTTAGCAAAATTTCCTACTTTTAACTCCAGCTACCAGTTATTTTCTGAAGAAGTGTTAACTATAGCTGTGAAAGAATGGACACTGCTTTTTACAGTGTCTTACAACCTCTATTTTTCATCCATCCTTTCTATTTCCAGAAACATAACAGGATATAAATATTCAGCAGATGTAGCAGGAAAGAGAGTCAACATTACTTAAACTTATCCAGAGTCCATTGATATGAGAATAGAAACTCAGAATACAGACATGTGTGAGTGAGGAAATGATTCATGAATAGCTAATATGGAGCACTGCACTCTTCAGTAGCTGTTCATTTCTGGTGCACTCAAGCCCAGATGGCTGCACAGAAGAGCTGGCACACACGAGCATTAAAACCTCAGAAATCAGCAAGCAAATGGCAGGAAATAAAGGTATTATGGTCTTATAGTCTTCTGCAAGCCTGATGCATGAATGCTAGAAGTCAGCAACGCTACATCATTATCTCTTAACAAAAACACAGCTTTTCCTGCTCTCCCGTACATTTGGTAATGCCAAGAGAGGTTGCATGTGCTGCATCAGATTATGGTTAGTAATGACAAGTGTGATATAGCAGTAGGCTTTATTAAGGAAGTTAGGAATGTTTAAAAGTGCTAAGCAGGCCAAAAAGACATTTAAACTATCCCAAAGGCAAGCTCAGAGAAATAGCCTTTTGGAGGCTTCAGAGCAGATATTCCAAACAGCTCAATATCTAACAGCTCCTTCTTAGGCACTTAAGGCTGGACTTTCAAGAGTACAAAGCTGTGATAGCAGCAGAGCCCAGCTGGAAGTGGGACTTACTTTTTCAGCCCTGGATTTCTTTGCAAGTCCAATCTCAAAATCTCAGGGAAATTTTTTATTTAAAAAAAAAATTTAAAAAAAAAAACATAAAAAAAAGAAAAGGCCATTGTGTTTCCTGGAAGTCTGGCATGTCTCACGCTATAATAGTAGTTAGTTTACGTCCCTGCAGATCAGGTCTTTCATTGTAAAGGAAAACTATATGAGGTGAGAGTTACCTGTACTACCCAAGGCAGTTTGATTACCTGAATACTGTATTTAAATATTCAGATACAAGCAAAAAAAAAAAAATCATCAGTTAAGTTAAGGAAAGATTTATACAGCTATAAGTGAAACCATTCTTCTGGAATGAATATGATCCTAAAGTTTAGAAATCCTCAGGCTATTCTCTAAACAAAGATGTGGGAAACTGTCACTGTTTATACTAGATATTCCCATGTGGATCATTTGGTCCTTGTGGAATATGAATGGCAATCTCTTGTAAAATCCCTACTGGAGCTGTCAACACTTTTTATATGAGGCATCCCAGATTCAGGGAGGAGAAGAGGATGCATGCGGGTGGGACATACCTGTTTCCTTAGGAACTGCTCACGCCTCTAGTGGCAGGCAGGTTTTCTGAGGCTACCCAGATATCAGAGCAAAGTAACAAAAGTGATTTTTCGTAGGGGAGGCAGTGATACATTCTTTCTTATTATCAGCTTTGTGAAACAGGATCTTCAGCCGAACCACTTCTGAGGAAGTGCAGAGGAATCTGAGGCTAGAAGGATGATCCTGAGCAACTGAGTGACAGTGAACTCCATTCTCACAAGCCCCATCTCCTACAGTCAGTGCACACACTTACCAAGCTCCACCTTGAACCTCCCTGTTTTTATCTGCTGCCTTCATGGGAATTTGACCCGGAAACCACCTTCTGCCTTGAAACCTAAATTAATTCCTGGATGGTTTATAACCCTTTCTCCTTGTGACAATATTTTCCATCTGTTTAAACTTCTTCTCTTCCTAGTATTTCTTTCTCGTTTCCTAATTAGTGTATTTGTAGAAAGTAACCTTGTCCTCCCTCAGGCTTCATTGTATTGCACAACTGTGCCAAGCTCTTTTGGTCTTTTCTAAGACAGGATCCCCAGTGGGCCCTTCAATAGGCCTGTTCAATGAGCTGTTGATCACTTCATGAGCTCTTATCCCCTGCATATGAATCTGGCCACAGTCAAGAAAAATATAGGTTCAAAGTGCACCAGAGGATCTCCTGCCACTACCTTGGAGAAGGCCAGTCCCTACCAGAAAGACTTCACCCGATAAACTGAAAGCTCGTGTTCTCATGATCGAGATCTCATTACAATTTCCACAGTATTTTTTCATTCTTCTATTATTTCCAGATGATGAGATCTGACTTTATCACTTATAGCACTTATACAATTAAGTGAGAGGTGAATCAGGCCCAGGTTGTTTGCCAAAAAACATGTAAAACCCAAACACTTCACGTCACTGTTTATTTTCACACTCCTCTTGAAGAAATATCTAGGTCTGCAACACCAAACTTTGATTTCAGGATGCCTTGGATAAGGCTCATGTTCAAGCTACCTTGTTTATGCGTTTTTGAATGACTTCTCCAGAAGTATTTGTAGTCCAAAGTGAGAATTAAAACAAAAATCAAGATTAAATGTTCTCTGCTCTTTCTGTGTATGGAGAAAGGAAGCAGCAATTATACAGTGAATATCTGGTCTCTGTAACTGAGATACTAACTTTATTTTACATCTACACAAAGAAAAGTTATTATCTTACAGTTACATGAAAATGTTGTTCCCTTGAAATCAATGACAAAATTCCCAATGTGTTCAATGGACTTCATAGTTGAAATTCCTTCCACTGAGTCTGATGTACTACTTTGCTGTGTCACTTGTATGCCAGGGTAGCTTCACTGAAATCACTGGAATTCCTTTTGGCTTGAAAACAGTGAAATTAGAAACAGTACAAAGATTCATAATCATTTTTACTGGAATAAAAGGGTTACAATTGAGGGATAACTGTTTTGGTAAACATCAATTAACTCAGATGTTCTCAAATGGCTTGTTAGACAGTTGCATACTGCTGTAAAAGCCAAATATAAATACATTTCATGTATTCATACCATATTATAAAACTGGGATCTTGCATAGACAAAACTGGGAAACTGTGAAGACTTACATCACTGCTAAATGAGCTCTTGGTCTAAAACACATTGAGCACTTTCTAAAGAGATTTAGAAAGTGCTCAACGTGTTTTAAACCAAGAGCCAAATTCTACCCTGTGATATACACATGCAAATTCCATTAAAGTAGCTGGAACTGCATATTCATACTTGTGGGAATGATTTGGCTGTTTAAAGGCAATTCTGGGAGCAGTGACTGCTAGGGCTGCTCAAGAATTTGCAAGTGAAAATGCTGTTTTGTTTTATTTTGTTGTCAAAAGCTGTTGATTTGTCAAAACTAAACATTTCTGCACAAATATATATAGCGTGTTTGACAATGATCACATTTCTCGTCAAGGCAAAAGAGAAAGCTAATGTCCACAGCCCAGTCAACAAGCACTTATGCCAAACTGAAGACTAGTATTCATATTTATGCTTTTCCAGACATACTCTTTTTGCTCTCAGTCCATGATGAATCCCTTGACTGGGATAAGTCGTCATCAGTCTCCCGCATTGGGGCTATTTTACACAGTTCTATAAATTCAGTATTAATTGGGCAAAGAGACTGCCCAATCATCACCTTCCCATCTGGTGGTTTTGTGTTCCTTTCAGGAAAAGCAATTACTTGAACCGCTCCTTCCTTCCAGGGCATTGTCCTCTTCACAGACACTGTTGTTCTTGATTGAACAAGGCAGTGGCTTATCCAACATCTGCCATGAAAGGAGTAGCAGGAAAATTTTTTGATTCATCAGAAATGGTCATGAGATGGCATATTTGTTCTCCTGTAAATTCCACTCACCCCCATAAAAATGCTAGTGAAATAGTACTTGATTTTGGTTTTACTTAGAAAATGTATGGTTTTGTCTATATCAATAAATTTTGATATATTTTCTTTCCACCACTAGCATTTCAGAAATGAAATTAGTACTTCATTAAGCACTCAGGTACTTGGGGATATAGACTAAGTGACAAACTTTTTCCATGTGACAAACTTTTTCCATGCATACATGTAAGACCAACAGCAGAGGAGACACCTTGCTTCTGCTCTGCAGTTTGCCAAAGCAAGTGACAACTTACTTGGGGGAACAAGTTGGAAAGAGAGGAATTTATCACTAATAGTGCATGTTATGGATGATATATCTGGCTGGCCTTTGGAAGGCAGCACCACAGAGTGAAACACAACTTGTCTGAAGTATGGCCAGTAGGTTGGGATCTAAATCCATCCCCACATCAGGGGAGTGAGGCTAGAACAACACCTACATGTCAGTGCTGCTTAGTCCTTTCTGTGGGACTTAGCCAGTGCGTGAGCCTCCAGGGTGGTGATTTCATGTCCCTGCAGGTTGCGATCTCCGTTGAGGGGAGTGCAGGAGAGGTTGTTATGAGTCATGAATATCACTGCACATTCTTTGGCGTGAGAAATACTGGTGCAAGCAAACGTGCCTCCCATTTCCCAGCTCTGGCAGCTCAGAAGGGAGGTCTCAGACCCTGTGAGCATCTTCTGCTGGCAGCCAAACAGAGGAGACAGGCCTTACAAGATGAACAAACACAGTCCTAGCTCTTTGCACAGGCTGAATTTTGCTCCATGACATTAAAAGTAGCACTGGTGACTTTTGACCACCATTAATCCCTTTAGAGTCTCTCCTTAACCTGTTTTTGACAAATCCTTATGGCTCATAGATGGAGTTCAAATTAAACATTTTTCCCTATTTTTTTTCCCAAACTGTTCTCTTACTCTAGAGTGATGGAGCTGTTTCTTTGTACATTGAAGTTCATTCATTTTTCCTTCATTTTTCCTTTGTCTCTTTTTCTTTCTTTCTCTCTTTCTCTTTCTTTCTTTCTTTCTTTCTTTTTCTTTCTTTTCTTTTCTCTTTTCTTTTCTTTTCTTTTCTTTTCTTTTCTTTTCTTTTCTTTTCTTTTCTTTTCTTTTCTTTTCTTTTCTTTTCTTTTCTTTTCTTTTCTTTTCTTTTCTTTTCTTTTCTTTTCTTTTCTTTTCTTTTCTTTTCTTTTCTTTTCTTTTCTTTTCTTTTCTTTTCTTTTCTTTTCTTTTCTTTTCTTTTCTTTTCTTTTCTTTTCTTTTCTTTTCTTTTCTTTTCTTTTCTTTTCTTTTCTTTTCTTTTCTTTTCTTTTCTTTTCTTTTTTTTCTTTTCTTTTTTTTCTTTTCTTTCTGTCTTTTTGTCTCTTTCATTTTAACAGTATCACTTCTAACTGGAGTCCAGAGCATGCAGGGAAACGCTTTCCCTTCAGCTGGGCCTCTTCCTATCTTATCAAATAATATTAGCTTGCACTCCATTTATACCACACAGAGGCTTAGAAACTCTCATAGCTTTTAACCTGTCATGTAGATTAAGACCTCATTAAATTTCATACTACCTTCAGCATGATTGTGTTACCTAATGCTAAAGATTTTGGGGCAATGTAATCAGTACTGATACAGAATGAAAAGTAGAGGGATCTTTTAACATAAAGAATTTACCATCTGGTAAGTTCAGTTCAGTCTGGTCTGGATTTCTGCATTTGCCCTGTTTTGATTTCTGCATTTCCCCTCATGAACTGGTTGCATGACTTATGCTTCTGATTTTGAATGAACATGTCCATGATCATAGATCAAACATGAGTATTTGAGGCTCAGTAAAATGTGTATGTGTGTGTATACAGACCTGCATACACATAGAATCACAGAATCATAGAATCACAGAATCATAGAGTGTGTTGGACTGGAAGGGACATTCAAAGGTCACCTAGTCCAATCGCTCTGCAGTTAGCAAGGACATCTTTAACAAGTTGCACAGGTATAGGATGAATGAGCATGAAAAGGTACAGGAATAATGTTCACTTTCATTTTTTCTGGCACTTCTCACATGGTTGCAGAAAAAGCTGTTCAGAGAGGAATAACTGGAACTAAAAGGAGGTATACACTCTTCTTCTGCTTCAGTGTTTATAGCATGATAGCAGCTATAGATGGTTATTTCCGGAGATGGGAAAATTTTGGTGTGAGCAATATATACAGGGTGTAAAAGACTAGCCTTGCTGCAGAAACTTTACGTTTGAAACAGGTTAAACAAGATAAAATGTCATCATTACTCCAGTTCTATTGGTAAGAAACAGAAACTCCAAATAGCTTGTTCTCAGTCATGTAGATCAGTGACAAACTCCTATCACAGATAATACCTCTTCTACCAGTCCCATTTTTAAATTCTACTGTTCTGGCAACATTTCTAGTCCATTTCTGTCTCTGTATGAAAGCACAGACATAGAAAATGCTGAGAATGACAGAAAAAGAGCGGCTTTACACAGTACACATCCCTTGAGAATATGAGCAACTCACAACAGTTTTGTGTTTTACCTAAAAACAAGCCCCTTAACTGAGATGCAACCCACTTCTGGGGTACAAATGGAGAGTGGAGGCAGAGAGTGTGGGCA
Source organism: Apaloderma vittatum (assembly GCF_000703405.1). Lineage (NCBI taxonomy): Eukaryota > Metazoa > Chordata > Aves > Trogoniformes > Trogonidae > Apaloderma > Apaloderma vittatum. The sequence continues at coordinate 145,036 of NW_009704197.1, forward strand.
GGAGTTGCTCATGGCAGCTGAGGCAATGCCAAAACTGAATGCAAGGTTTTCTCAGGTTTGACCTGGAACTCTAGCATTTAATCAACCCCATCTTGCCTAGATGCTGAGCTCATTATCCAGAAGTCCTTATCACAGGGCATTACAAGACCTCCCTACAGGAGAGCATTGATTAGCAATCACTTTGGTGAATTTCTCCACTTCTTTTCTTTCACTTTTAAAATTGCTCTTGCCGTTCCAAATGATTAGGCACATAACAACATCCTTTCATTTTCTCCTCAGAAATATACCCTCTTGGGTTGAGGGGTTTGTTTAGGGAGTGAGAAGGGTGGGAGAGAAATAGGAGCAGCGCCAGCTCTCTCCCCATGCTAGGTGCAATCCCCTAGCTGGTGGAGGTCAGGGCAGCTGCTGCTCTCAACCTGAGCTTCTGAGCCCAGTCTCCTTCCCCACTGCCTGCCTTCCTGGCATCAGTGGCCTTTGGACTGGGCAGGATGAGGCCCTCCCTCCACCAAGCCCAGAGAGCCACATGAAGGACTTCCCCGTGTCATGTCTGTTGTAAACTCCACCATGCTTTTCCTGTGTCTGCACAACATCTCAGCTCATTAGGAAGACATGAGATAGCAGAAGGCCCGATACAGTGCATTTCAGATCTCCCAAGCCCGGGAGATCCTCCTTCCCGTACCATGTATGGGACCCTTAACTTTAACCCAGCCGTGCCTTTTGTCTGAAGGGGAGAGACTATTTATGAGGAGTCATACAAAATAAACACAAAGAGTTCACCATAAAATATGACAACCACTTTAAATAATGTTGACTTAATTAAACTTTAAACTTTATTTATATATTTTATGGCCGTAGTGTGAGCTCTTCTCGGATGTTTACTTCAGTGAAAAATCCATCATGTGAGGGCCTTGAAAGGAATTAATCCCCTTACCCCTGGCACAGAACTCAGCTCCAACAATTCAGATCTAAATATTTAGTGATGGATGATACGTGTTTATAGAACAGAGGGCAGCATGACATTTAAATGGGATCCGGGGTTGCTATAGTGAGCGGATATTGTTGAAAAGAAACTGGAAGCTGAAGTTGTGCCAATTATCAGAAGCCAATAAGTCAGCCCCTTTTTGCCTAATTTTTCCCTTCCATCTATCCTTTCTGGATTTTTGAAGGCTTCTTCACAGAGGGTTACAAGCAGTTTTCAGAAGGAAAAGTTCTGCTGACTCTTGTACATTTGGTAGTGCATCCCATGGTTAAACTAATAGCCTCATTGGGTGTCAGCCAAAGGTTACAGGCCTCTCAAAATATTCTTGGAAAAAAAAAAAGAGTTTATCACTGAACTGAAGTTTCTCATTAGTAACCCTGTGTTGTCTAATCTGTGAAATTACATGATTAACTCTTTTGCAGAGACAGCTTCAGTCAGAGTTTGCAATCCCACAGGAAGTTATTAAAAGTATCACTGAGATAATTTCCCTCCTTTGTACTTGGCCCGTAGGGTAAAGGAAATACATCATTAGATGAGTACTTTATAATAAAGCTATAGATCACTAACAATTATTAAATGGTTGTCAAGAACGATTATTATTTTAAAAGTTGAGCACTGTGCAATTTGAAAAACAAATAAAAAACCTTGAAAGAAATTACTTCCTTTGTTTTTGTACAGAAATTAGAAACATGCCTCCCCCCCATTCTCTTTGAAGTGATTATTGGTATATAAACTTTCTCTGTGTATGGCCATATTACCTTCAACATTTCTTTCTGCAACTCTAAAAATACTCTTATGGAAAGCAGCCACTCACTATTGAGAGAATATTACTCAGTGGCCCAGAGGACAGTAGAGTCTTTTTGCATTCACTGAGAATGACACCTTAACACATGAGCCCTGAACCCCTGGTGCTTCAAGTCACTGAAGCAGAGGTGGTGGTCTTTATCAAGGAGCAATTCTTGCTTCTGGTAAAAGTTGAACTCAGGGCTATCTGGGACACAGAAAATCCCCCCATCATGTGCTTTAGCTGAAGTCACTTGCAGATGTTTTCCATAATTTGTTGTTCTTGGTTTTGGCTTTCTGATGAGTTCCTCCCAGATCAATGGGTGGTTTAGTTTTCATCTTTTGGGAGGAGAGATAACAGTTCAAATCTTTATTAGCTTCCCCAACTACTTACCAAGGCTTTTTTAATTATTATTTTTAATTCACTGTTAGTGAAAAAGTGGAGTGGAGAGAAGAAGGAGCCACTGGCAATGCCCACAAAATGAGCCAGGCTGTGAGGCTCAGCCAGTGACATGGTTACCCTGCAGGGATGACCATGGAGTATCTGGCTAGACTCTGTAAAAGACAAATAGTCATGAGAGATTTAACAGAGGTAAAGCACGTAGAAGGAAGAGTCGAGGGACCAATATTTGTTCCTCAAATCGCATCTAGCCAAACAATTCTGCATTTGGTGTTCAGCTATAAGCCAGCAGAAAACTGATCTGAAATTTGAAAAAATATCTACACATTCAGAAAAAGAAGACTGCTACCAGACACTTGTAAGAAAGCTTATGTTTTTCCACTGAGAAAGCTAGATGTTTCAAACAAGTTGGTTTTAGGAATTAACCATGCACTTCTACAGGCTCAGCCCTAAAGTGCACCGTAGAATCTCTCACAGGAGAGCTTCTGTGATTTCATCACACTACGGTGCCTCAATTAAGAGTGCGTTGAATCAGAAGAGCTGCATAAATGTGCTAGCGGGTCAAGAGATTTGCTGCTTCTAGGCTGCTTTTTTTCTTTCCCTGATAACTTCTTCCCAACCTTAAATAAGCCATGATCTCTTAGGAGAGAAGACTGTAAAAGCACTATATATGTTTATACATTTTCAGTATAAGTGCAGTTGCTGAAGAAGGAAGAACTTAGAGCTACCTTGTTGCTCACTGAACTTTTCCATTCTGCATCACTTGCATTGGTTACAACTGGTATCCTCTTTAAGTGTTTAGAATAAAATTCATTCCAACCTGGTCATTCTCTTCTTTTTTTTGGAAAGTGATCTGAGAATGGTCTGGATTAATCCTTTATCCTCTTAATGCTTAACCTAAGATCTACATGTCTAACTCTTTACAAAGAGCTTAAAAAGGATAGTTTGTCTAAATTGGTATATACATATGATAATATGCTTCTTATTCTAGTTCTAGTTTCTAAAAATAATATGACTTGGAAGCCATTCTGAAGTGAAAGATAGGGTAACTCAGGCTCTGAAACCTGCTACGATTTGCAAGTGACAGAGAAATATTTTTTACTGTATTTTGCAGGAACAAAAAAGAAGACTGATAAAATTTTCCCTAATGTTTGTTCACCAATTAAAAAGAGACAATTTATTCTTTCCTCAAAAACTTCAGACACAAAAAGTTCTGGTATATATTCAGACTCATGGTGCTTAAATAAATGCAAACTAAATCTTCTGACATTTATTTATTACCAGTGTAAGACCTGAGTTTTAACATAAGGTCAGAAAACTCCTGGAGATCCATGTGGAAGAACGTTACTGTGGGATCTGCAAAGGGCAGGTATGAAAAGAAACCCATAGCCAAACAAAAATAGTTTAAACTGTCTATGCATGTTTCCATATTTCCATGTGAAAACTTCCAGGGATCCACACAGTGGAAAAGATTGATGTGCACACTACATGCATACCTTCAGAATGGAAAAAACATTACAAAACAAAAGCCACAAATGCTAATAGAAAATCTCATACTCGTCTTTTACTTTGAACTGTGGTTTTATTACATAGATGTCTGAATTTGTAGAAGACAGCGAAGTATGCACTCCAGAGCTGATCAGGAAAACAATATCAACACAATTCTGACTTGGGAGATGAATGCAGAGTGCAATTTTCTTCCTGTTGTCTCTCATTCTCCGGAAATGTATTCTGACTGACATCACTGATTTATATAATTAGGTCTGCAACTATATATGATAGACTCAATGCAACTGGTGACCAATAAAATGCTAGTTCTTGCAGAGATGAGTTTGCCATCATCACATGGAATGGCAAGAACCTAATTTTTCCATTCATTTCTTCTGTCCATGGGGTATCTCTAGGAGGCACATGAATGTTCCGTTAGTTTTACTGTGAATTATGCCTTTACATCTCTGGAAGCAGCTGTCATTTAGTCTTCATCCGAAAACCAGCTTGTCACAGATGAGAACTGAGCAATATGCTCCTTTCTGCAGTATTGACTCATTTTCCTTCTTGAACTACTGATTTTTCTTATTTCTGTCATCCAAGAAATTTCTCTTTACACATAGAAAATATAACTCTAGCATCTGATCGAAGTTGGATTTTAAATCACTACTGTTCCTTTTTCAGAAGTCTTGCATGACTATCCTTTCATTAAATAAAGTGTATGGCCCTATTAATTTTCAACCATTTTTGTTGGTCCCCATTCCATCTGCTTTTGTCCTATATGTAATTTTATCAGCCAGTGAAAGATTATATTTTGTATGTATGTATGGCATTTGCAAAAAGTGATAATATTTGTTTCTTCTCCTGGAAAAAGAGGAGGAGAGCTCTCCTCTGGCAGGGATGGACTTTTCCAAGCGCATCTCCATTCCCTATCACTGATCCCGACAACCTCCCATCTACTAATCACATTGCTTCAGGTAAAGGTGAAAATGTTGTAATCACACCCAAGGCTCATTCCTTGAGGTGTTAACATCCTCTCACCCAGAGAGCTGGACCTTTCTTCTCTGTGTAGCAGGCACTTGGCACTTTCTAATGCCATAATTTGAGTGAGACATCAAAGATGAAGAGCAATTGAGGAGGAAGATCAAAAGAAGTGACAGCTAGAATAGATGTGCAAAAAAAAACCACAAAAAAACCACTCTTCACTGAGTACTTCTTTTACAATTTTTAACTTTGCAGGCTACTCATTTTTTAAAGCAGAAGTATTAGTTTATTCCTGCACTTCGTTGTCAAATTAGAAAATAGAATCATGCAAAGCATTATCACTACTTGTATTCAGATTTGTGACTATTCTTGCACTTCAGATGTGGGGAAAATCCATTATTCATAATGCTATGTTTTAGTTGGTAGAGCACCAGACTCACAAATGATTAGTGATAGCCGACGAAATGAACTTTTCTCTAAGGTTCAGGGGTCTTGCATTATATAAAATTGAATTTCTAAAATCAGTGCCTTTGATGTTTTCCCAGTACAAATATTTTACTCACAATTATGTACTTGGGACAAAAGTCTGGGAGGAGGGGGAGACAGAAAAGGGAGGGGAGATGTGGTTAAAGGCAATGCTCAGCAGGACAATTTAAAAATATGACTATGATTTCTCAATAGCTGCTACTGACTTTCCAGTTTACATGAATTTGCCAAATGTATTTTCTTTGGGTCAGATCTTACTTGTCTTGCTCACACAAGTATTCTTATTGACTACCTCTGAGAATAAAACAACCCAAATTTTGCTTACTCTTTCTGTTTTGCTAATTCCCTTAGGATCAGTTCAAATAAACTAGGGTCTTATGTTACTGAATCAGTTAATGGGCTGTGAAACTACACTAATGTTCATGTTAGGTAAAATTTTTCAGGGGAAATACTTGTGTTATTTTCTTTGATTCTCTCAGAACAAAAACAAGAAAAGAAGAAATGTTTGCCTGCATTTACAGTGGAAACCCTGCCAACCATCGACCAGGCTAATCCACACGCTGTTGTTAGTGGATCTCTAAACAGATGTTGCCTCTGCAGTTCCTGACACTTTTGCTGCCACAATTTTGTTTGGAGTTTAATGAATTTTTTTTTTTCTCTTTTGTTTAGTCTTCAGCCATTTTTTCATTTTCAGTGCAAAAACCAATAGTGGTCTATCCAAAGGCTATCTCTTCATACCGACAGCCACAAAACTGCAATAAATTGAGCTTTTGCAAATCGCAGCAATGCTGCAGCCTCACAGTGCACTGAATAGCCTTCATTTGCATTTATACCTGAATCTCTCTGTGTACCTGCATATCTACCTGTGCCTGTGTTATCAAAGCTCTTTTTCTTCCTCTGTATGCTCAATTTCACACATAGCACCAGTCTCAGATAGTTCACACTATACTGCTGAATCTATTTGAGGTAAGAAAAGAATTTGTGAGGACGTAATGTATAGCCTTCGTTGCAAAGTAAAGTAGGAGCAAGCATGATGGATGAGTTAAAGTGTAAGACTGCAGAAAGCCATGAGTCCAGTCAGGAGAGAGTGGGTTGAGATTCCTGGCACATGGGTGCTATTTCTAGTGCTTCTGGCAGCCTCCTTGAGGAGGCTGTGTAAGTGGCTTCCCACATTATTTTAAATCTTACTTGACATGGAGCTTGGATTATCTCCCACTCTATGAGCCCAAGGCACTACCACGAACACTCAGCTTCCAGTGACAGTATAATACAATTTTTCCCTCCTCAGTATCTTTTTTTTCTAATACACTATACAGTGTTTTCAGTCTATGATGACTCTTTACTAAAAACTTACATTTTTTTTCTAAAACTTGGTTGTTTTCCATGGGTTATAAAAACCCATTAGCAGAACTTTTCCTCCTTAGGTAGATACGGTGCTGAACTGGTCAAGACATCAATTTATATTCAAGGAAATACATCACCATCTGCAATTAGATCAGACCAAGGACTTTGACCTTTACTTGAACGTGCTGTCTTGCCCTTGCCTCCCTTGGCTAGTGAGTAGGTCTGCTGCAGACAAGTGCATGTCTGGAAGAAGGCCTCTTTTCCCTGGGTGGAAGGAAGTTTCCCCCTTACATCACACGACTGGTAACATGGACACTGTCAAATTCCCACAAAATGTGTCCTGCAGAAGAAACAAGTTCAACTCTCTATCTTTTGCCTGGAGTGCTGTTACCGAGATCAGGACAAAACAGTTTTCAGTCTATAAACAAAATGTTTGACCTACTCAGCCTGCTTGTGTAAACAGATCAGTTCATCAGAGAAGTAGTGCAGGTTTCAGTAGGAAATCGGACACCCACTGCACATCTGGGACAGATCCTGCCATGCTGTCCTGCTCCATGCTAAGTGAGTGACAAAGCCCTTGAGATGCCTCCTCCTTCAGGTCACCCAGTGCACAGTGGGAGGGGAGAAAAGGGGACTTCCTAGGGATGTCTCTGGATTGCCAGGTACCAACTGAGTACTGGCAGGGTGGGGGAATAAATCCAAGGGTACTCAGCTTTCAGTATTCTCAGAGGGAAATGGTCACAGAAGATGGAAGAGGGGGAGTACCTGTTGCCAAACGGCTGTGATTACAGCGGTGGCAAACTTCCAGGGAAACACAGCCTTGGTTCTGTTTTATCAGGATCCTTTGTAAATTGCTATTAAGAAGTATTTTTCAACAATCTCATTTTTATTAGCCGTTTGTGCCCATTATAGTTTTCTAGTTGCTAGTTTGTTATGGCTGTAACATAAATAAAGTTCTAAAAATGTCTCATTTGAGGAATTGCAGAGCTGGGCATGCCATTTAGGCACAGATAAAAGTAGATATAAAGGGCTTTCTTTGTAATGGGTCTATTTTGTATTTAATAGAACTGTCATATAAACCTATACTACCATTTAAAATGCAGTTTCTAGGCTATAAAATGAACACCATTTCTAATATTGCTGTTGGCTTTCACCTATGGGATACAGTTCATTAAAAGCTCTGTAAGGCATTTACATGGGTTGACCATATAATTTACAATCTAGGAGCCACCACATGCAACAAATGTGTTTCTCTCCCACTTAAGGAACCAGTTCTTCAAAAATATTAATGATATGCAGGATCACCCGGTCAGGTGGGACTGGTATGAACAGCAGTGCAGAGCTGGATGAGATCAGCACGGCCAATTCTGCTAGGTGCAAATACCTCCTTCAGGAAGAGTAAGCCTGAGAAACACTTTTGCATTCAATTCTCTTACCTGAAGTTTCTAAGGTGAGTGTTGGCACAAAAAGAAATGCACCTGGCTCAGGTCTCTGCAGGAGGTGAGGCAGGACTGAAGAATTAGCTTGTTTGCTTGCCTGAGTTGAGCTCAATGATCCCCTGGAGGAGCCCACTTCTCTGGCTACAGAAATAGGCATTTGAATGAGATGGCTAAAATAAGGTGGAAGCACCTGAACACATATTCTGCATTACTGCTCTAATGTGAAGTTCCAAGTTTCCCCTCAGAATGAGAATTGGCTCTCAATTTCCCCTCAGAATGAGATACACTTTTTGTACTGGACCTGTGATTCCCAAATCCTAAAATGGTGAAGATGCCTAGATTCTCTTGGATCCCAGCATCCTTCTGAGACAGACCAAGACTGTGCAGTTCCTCCTCTTTGGAAACTCCTGCTGTTAAAAACGTTTCCTCAGGTGTTCTGGGGGAGGAAGCCTGGGGAAGAGGAGAAGCAATCTGTATTCCCACATGGTGTAGAGTGCCCTGATTGATCCCCAACAGCTGTGAGCTGACACCGTGCTGCTTGTCACTACACAGCAGGAAGCAAATGCCTACATTGAGACACACAGGGAAAAGTTGCTCCCCTCTGTGGGGCAGCCCACCTGTTTGATGGCCTTAAGGGGAGCATTGCTGTTATCAGGGGTGAAGCTGTGCACGTCCTGTGACAGTTCCTGGAATCTGTCTATGACTGCTTATAGTTTTGTCAAACTTTAACTGGTTGTACTGTTATTTTTCAGGCCTTGAGGTGATCGTTATTTGTTCAATTGATCAAAATACTTCAGGCATTTCTGAGCCAGGACTGGGGGAGGGAAAAAAATATTGTTTCAGTATTTCTTTCTGGTTTTTTTAACGTTCGCAATCTCTTCTCCAAACCATAGAATCATAGAATTGTCAGGGTTGGAAAGGGACCTTAAAGATCATCTAGTTCCAACTTGTACCCTGCCATGGGCAGAGACATCTCCCACTAGACCATGTTGCCCAGAGCCCCATCCAGCCTGGTCTTAAGAACTTCCAGGGATGAGGCTTTCACCACCTCTCTGGGAAACCATGCTTTCCAGAAGGCATGTCAGACTTGGCAGGGAAGAGGTCCTGTGTGCTGATCGGGTGTGTACCATTTTCTATTTCAACTCAAATCTAACTAGATTCTATTGCTTTGAAAAACCAGACTTTTGTATACTGAATCGAGACTTTGATATTAGCAGCTGAATTTTTCTCAGCAATTCATTCTCAGTAAGTATTCTTGACATCATCACAGCAAAATGGTCACATACAGATCAGCTGATGCATTCGCCTGGCCCAGTAACACCACGAACTTGCTCAGCAATGTTGCTCCATGTCTGGTGTGACCTGAGTTGCAGGTGGGATCCAGATCTGGAGGGTAGCACTCATTGTCTTAGGCTCTCACTGTCACAGAAAGGCTAGGCAAGGATCTTGGAAAGGTGCCTGAGACTCAGTGGACAGAAAATTGATTAGGCAGGTGGGGGAAGTAGGAGGCTGACACAGTGCTTGAGAAATATTTAAGTAAAGAAATTGGGAAGAGAAAGGAAGATCTGAGAGATCTGGATCAGGCAAGTATGCAGAATAAAACTGAGAGGAGGACACAGGCATTTATCCGAGGAAGGAGAGTATCTAACAGGAGGGAAGCAGCAGACAGGAGGAGAAGACTTCAGCAGCTGGGGTGGAACCCAAGTGAACTGAGGTTTACTACCCTACTGCCTTAGATAAATGTTTCTGAAACCCACTGGCAGCACTTATTTCATCCTCTGTTAATAGTGGTCTGTAAGGAAAATAAAAAGCAACAAGTTCTGTCTATTCTTCTGTTAACACAAATACTGTAAGTATACACAATGAAAGCAATCTCCAAAAAGCAGACACAAATCAAACTATATTGGTCTCAGTGATATTTCAGAGGTTTTGCAATTTGAAGTAGGAATGTCTCCCTACTTGAACTTTATAAAAAGATTCATAGAATTGTTACTGTATCAAACAGTGAGCAAGTAGAAAATGGTAGAAGCAAGGTGGGCCATGAAACTTCAGCTAGGTGCCTTGCTTGTGCCTTGTAATAGGTCGTTAAACACAGGGCTGTGTTTTAGCAAGGCTTTTGAGTAAATAAGACTGGTGGGCGAGTGCTACGTACCTGTGCACATGTGTGCGTACATGCATCTATCTTTATGCAGGTCACTTAACACATTACCCAGTAACTTTCCAGTCCCTGGTTTTATTTGTGATATATTTGACTGACGGACGGTACCTCTAAGTTACTAGCTTCACACACATGTCGTAGCATGTGGCTTCTGCCCTAGCCTCTAGCACAGGGCTGCTTGAGGAGACATCGCAGGTCTAGCTACAGGTGGGCTGAGCAGTTTCAGTTAGAAGCTCTGCTGTGACAGAAAAAAAAAAAGAGTCAGAAAAATTAGGACTCAGGTACTTCACACTAGGCCCTGCTGATGAGTGGAAACTCATGAGTTTCATTCTCCAGTGCTTCAGTTCCCTATCTGTCTATTAGGTCCCTGTCAGGGAACAGGAGTGTTGCAAGAATAATTTAGCATTTGTGGGACAATAAACAATCAAGAAAATAAACATTTAAGTTAATTCACAAAGGAAGTCAAAGAGGGAAATTCATGATTTTCTTTCTGTAAGAGTATTCAGTGTATACAGGCATGGAGTTAAAGTTAAAAAGCCCACTCACTTACCCTTAGATACTTCACAGCAGCCCATATGTTAGGATCCAAGTTGTTTACAGGTCCCTTTAAAGTAGGTGATGATCTCAAGTGGCCAGAGTTGCCCCCTGGTTACACATTTCTCCTCCAACTACAGAAAGAGCCTACAGTGACCAGGCAACTCTTGGAGTGCCTGAAGTGGGTGGGATGAGCTCAGGATGCTGCAGCCAATCTGCAGGCTCTTCCTCCAACATCCTGGAAAAAGCCTAGACAGTGGAGCTCACTACCAAGGGAGAGTGAGGCAAAAAGGTTTTCCAGCAGTGGTATCTGTCCTGCCATAACTTTTATCCTTTTATCTTGAGAAGGATCTTCGAATGCCATTTCTGTACAAGTGATATTTATATTGCAGAAGTTCCTGAAAGCCCCTAGCTCAGTTGCGCCAAGTATTGAACAAACAAAGTTGTGAATTATTTTCCATCGCTGATAGCTGCATAGAATTCCAAATCTGCATTGGGATTAAGTATCTTCATCAAAAAATGGCCTAAATTTTACCATATCAAGCATCATGAAGGCTCAGAAAACTTAGCTGTCAGGATCTTTGCAGAATCAGGCCACTTTTATTAACAATTGTATATGCCATGAAAGGAAGCATGTGCCGCAGTTTTGGCATACCCTTAAGCCACATTGAAGTTAATGCACCATTAAGAGCCTCGCTTGAGGTCTAACGTAGGGCTGCCTGGCAACCAGAAGAAATCATGCGGAGGCCAGGAATGCTCACAAAACCAGGGAGAGCTGTAATGACTTCCTTATGACACATCTCCAGACTGCACTGAGTGGAGCTCTGGCACAGGAGTCTGGCCTATAGTGTGTAAATAAATAACAAATGAGCAAGTCAAAGCGAAGGCAGAGATGAATGAAGTGATTCACAGAGCTACAGTTTTATGCTGTCTCCTAGCTATGGAAGGCTAGGCCTCATACTTTTGTTCAGGTTCTCAAAATCTTTTTTAGTACCACAAAGTATGTCTCATTTTTTTTTTTTTTTAAGTGAAAGCCCATGTTTTGGGGCTGTCTTCTGAGAATAAATAGAACCAAGAGGGATAATACTTTTCAACAAAAAACATTAATAAGTGACCATCACTGCATGGATAAACGCAGTTTTGAATTGAAAACGAAGTAAAATTAATTCAAATGAATAGGTTAAGCTTTAAGTTGATGAATAAACTTCAAAAAGGGCCTGCATATTGGATGTTTCTAAAACCTACATGAAAACTCATTTTTTATCTGGAGATTAGGAATACAACTGCCAGCAGGACTAAAGTAGCATTTATAAAAGGGTGGGTTTTAAAGCAATTACAAATCAAAGTCAGCAATTTGGTCTCAGGGATTGCAAGAATTTCATGCCATATTTGAAAATTAAGTTCACAGACTAATAGAGTTGGAGTGTTTTACTTTTTCTTGCCAGCAATGGACAAAGCAGGTCCAGACACCTGCTATAATCTCACTAGCATGTCCAGGGAGGAGTGACGATCAAGGAGTACACTTCAAAATGTTAATGAGCAGGCTGAAAAAGATGGCTGCGGATAGACAGCAGACAGCTCAGCCAGCAGATGCCTGGTATCTTTCAGCATGGAAAGAGGGAATATGTCTAAGAGTCTAGGAAGGTGGGTGGTGGGTTCCTCTACATAAGAAAAAGTGAATTTAAGTCTGTATTTCTGTATTACCTCAGCAAAATCTACTGAGAGAACATGTTTTGTCTTTCAGTTCTGTCTGAAAGAGCATGGGGGAGATATGATACTCCATTGAGCACCTAAAAACTTCTAACAGGCTGTGAAAAAAAGGACTGATTGAGTCTGGCTGGGAGCTTGAAAGACAGGATCATGATGAGAAGGCAAAATAGAGGAAATTGCATGTCTAGAGCAGAAGCTCAGCAGCAACATCTATCTATGGCAACAAGAGGAGCAAGCCTAGATACTTCACCTATAGCTTTTTGGCTTTGTTGAGCTCTGTGTGCTAGGACGTGCCCCTGCAGGGCCAGGGATCTGGGCTCCAGCTCCTCCAGTGGGGAGTTCATGTGGGTGCCCCTCTGGCTTGTAATCCCACATCTCCTTACTGTGGAAGATTGTCATGCAGATGAGAGACTGCAAGGACAGGGCTGATCCTGCCTAGGCCTTGCCATCCCAACTGGGAAACAAATTGTCAGGGCATGGACCCAGTCCTTGAATTTATAACTGACTCAGTTACACACAAATATCTGCACAGAACCACAGAAAACAAAAATCTATGTCATCCAGTAGTCCAGACCCCAAAAAAATGAGACCTCTGAACCATCAGCAAATTACCTGATTTTGCTGGCTGATAGCTGGATGAGGAAATAACTCAGCAAAAGAAAACTACAGTGGACCAGGTAATTCTGGGGATCATGTTTACAGATCTTTGGCCTAGCAACCCAAAGCTGAACAACAGGTTTCCAGTCTCTTATCAGTTAAAGCAGTGGTGAGAACTGAAGCCCACGTGGCAGGAATGACTGAAACATTGGGTCAGAAAGGAAATATCCCAAAAGAGAGATCAGCAAGGCAACATGTGTCTGCTCAGGACACTGCCAATGAGTCTTCTGAGGAAGATATCTAGAAGCATCCCCAGATCATGATTCCCAGAAGAGACCTCCCAACTGTTCTCTCAGCACCCTCAGCCTAATGGCAGCTCAGTGGCAGGAGCTGCCATGGGGATGCTATGGAACCAGTTAGGAAGGAAGGGTCCTCAGGAAGATTCTGGCCCTACTTGCCACTCAGACCTGGCTCAGTCAAAATGTAGACCAGGCTGCTGGATCTGCTCAGGCTGCTGGATCTGCTCAGGCTACAGAAAGGACTGTCTCCTAGAAGGAGGACGTGCAAGCTGCTCTCACCAGGGAAGGCTATGGATGGTCTGGGCAAGAAGAGGAAAACACAGGCAGCAGCTAGCAAGGAGGTGCTGATGGCTGGACTGGTAAATTCAAGGGGAAAGGGAGTTGCCCCTTCCCGACACATTCACCAGCACATCTTTTGTGTGTCTATCAAAGTGTTACAATCTCCTTTCCCAGGCTGTATGGAAGGTAGAGAGTTTATATTTTTACCTGTTGGAGTTTTTGATGTTGTTGTAGTTTTGGGGTTTTTTTTTAAAGGAAGACTAGGAGAAAATAGGAATAAACCTAACAGAACCATCTGCTGTGAGCTGAGGAGAGAGCATGACTGAAAGGCTGGGTTAGGAGATAATATCTGCTTTCCAGAAATAATGACAATAATGAAACACTAATCTGACTTGTCTGTACAGACAGATTTCCAGTGGAATAGAGCAATGGGGAGCTCCTGAGCAGTGAAGCATAGCTCTTGCCTGAGAGTTAATTCTCAGTATGGCTCTTTGCTGTGAAATTACTGCTCTGCTGAAAATACACACACAGAGACACATGCAATGCTGACACTGGAAGTTGTGTTGGCATTTATAAGATTGTAAGGTCAGAGCTAATTTTGTCAGATTTACTAATTGTTTTCAAACTGTGTCTTTTGTTTAAGCTGATTTAAAAGTAAACTCTGGCTTGCTGCGATTTGGTTTTAAATGCCTTTTGGTAATAGTCACTTTGAATTATAAATAGCTTCATCCTTCTTCCTTCTTATCAAACTTTGACATATGCAAGATAGTAAGAGGAATTTTAGAAATATTGATGCAAACCAGCCACCCCTGAATCATGTTAAGTCAATAGTGCCTTGGAGTTAATGTTCAGATCACAGAGGGAGTGTGTAGTAAGGGGTTGGGAAAGGGAGAGAGACTTCTATGGCTTTTGAGCCCAAACTGATTCATTATTCACTCCATTTAAAATTGCCAAAGACAATTTTTGTAAGCATGCATCCATTTCCCATCTGTTTAGAGAGGTATATGGCAGTATGACCACAAGTTAGCACACTTAAAAGAGGATAGTCATGGCTTAGAGCATGCTGTAAGTGGATTGCTGTCATCACCAAAGCTAAACTATGGGGACTAGGGGGAAGATGAGATTTCATACTAGCATTTATCCACACTTGTGTTCCTGTGGGTATTTCTGTGCTTTGCTTTGTTCCTTGAGATAATAGTGTTTTCATTCTCTAAAGAAAGATTTTCTAGATTTGCTTTCCTGCAAGAAATCCAGGGGCTGGATTAGGGCCTCCCTGTCTACTCTTGTCCTAGTCCTTAGAAATACTACACCAGATTAACAGGAAAGGGGTGACACAAGAGGCAGGACAATTCCAAACTCCCATTTGGGTTTTTTCATTGTGTTTTTTCTGAAATAGCTTGGCCCAAATACCTCAAACATTAACTATGCAACCAAACCTTGTACCCATGAACATGATCATTGACTTCAGTGGGAATGCTCCCGTTGGTAAATGCATAACCAAACTGTCATTTTATTAGTAAATCAAGCTTTTCTTTCGAGAATCAAAAGGCCTAGGAGACAGCAAGTTGGCTCTTGTCTATTGCAAAAAAAAAAGATGTAATTTATTTGCAGAAATGTAGTCTGCAAGACGTGTGAAATAATCCTCCTATCCTACCTCAGCATCGATACAGTCTCAGCTGGAGTACTGGAGTACCCAGGTCTGGGCATCAGTCTTCAGGAAGGCTACAAATCAAGTAAATAGAGAGTCCAGAGGTGAGGAAGTAGAACAAGCAGAAGCCTAAAGACATCACTGTGGATGCAGAGGATGTGGAGATAGCACAAAAGGATGTTGTTTAATCAAGAGAAGACAAAGTGAAACATGACAAGAGGCTGTCACAAAGAGGAAAGGTTCAATCTGTTCTTCATAAGCATAGCCTCACTTGCAGAATGGGGGACTGATATCCCTTAATATTTTAATGATTTTCTAGTTTTAGGAATGGGACAGAAGTCAGCTTTTTTGCCTGGAGAACAACTATGGAGATGGTGGAATCTTCTTCACTGAGGGCCATCAGACAAGTATCCCCAGCTACGAATAGCCAATCCTGTGTACTGGCAAGGGGGTACTTAGAAGACCACATGAGGTCCTCTTCAGCCCTATCTTCTGTTAATGCAATCAACAGGATTCACAGGAGGCAGGAGTCTTATTACTGGGAGTTGAGAAAAGGTAGAAAGGACCAAAACATTGTTTTCAGATCTCAAATGGAGCTTGTAAAACATTGGCAATGTTCTCTTTTGATTAGTGAAAGATGAAGAAACAGCTTGAAAAGAATAAGCAGAAAACTGTAATATGACTCTTTGGAGAAAGATTTTCTTCCTGTTGCAGCACCCCTTTATCATTTTTCCTCTTGATCTTTGGATTTTGTCTTGAGGTGGGAAAATTGAAATGACAGCACCAAGATGACATTAAAGCAGCTTTTTACTTCAAACCCTTTTGAAAAAACATTTGTAACAATGTTGCTGATAATGATGAAATTTATAGCCTTTGCTATGTCCAAATCATAAGTAGCAGACCTGAGAACAAGCAATAACCACTTTCATGCTACACTAATTTGGCAGGAATATAGTTTTGCAAATTCTAGTGGAGCTCTTTTCAAAAGTAAATGGAAACGGGATCTAAGGGCATTCAAGTAATCTACTCAGGTTGCTGAGGCTGACCGGAAGATACTTTTGATGGCAATTTGAGACTGAGTGGGTGTATAAAAACACAGAACTGAAAATTTAATTTTCCTTTGTTGTCACATGAAATGGCAGCCACCTATTGCTTATGGAGAAGGAAAGCTGCAAAAAAGTAGGGAGAGGAATTAATGCAAAATACTATAAAGGAATGGAGCTGTCTTGCTTCTTAAAAAAAAAAAGAAAAAAAAGAGTTCAGCATGGATCCATATGGTGTGAGATTTCTCTTCTGTGACATTTTTATTAAGGTTATGTATATGACCGTTCATCTTCATTCTGCTGGTGCTAATTGCTGTCTATTGGACTCTTCGCTACTGTGTACAGAGAACACATGCTTCCCCTCGACACTGCCATCGCTGCGGGTGCAATGGATTGTTCTGCTGTCCTCAGATAGGAACCTGCTGCTGCTGCCTGACCACAACAGCTGGGAATATTCTGCTTTTAAAAGCTTATCTTGTTGATACTTGAGTTGAGCTATTACACAGTGGAACAAGCAAACAGAATGAATGGACCCTCTGCGGGCAACTTATGGTAACAAAAAAAGCTTCCATGTGCTTTTGAATGTGTCTCTTGTCTTGGAATTGACAGTGATGTTTAGCATAGATGTTTCCTGCAAAGAAAACGTGATGGTATGGAGCCAGGAACAGGCTAAAAAGAAACATGCACAGAAGACATGTTCAGCACTTGAGCTTCTTTGCAACTCTAAGTAATGTTTAGAGACCAATTTTGCAAAGATTTACTCATATGAATGGCCCCACTGAAATGCAAGGGGCTGCTTTTTTGACTAGAACAGCTAATTTAATTAAGATCTACTTTTATGCACAAAATGAGTACGTAAAGCATATCCACTCAATCTTCGATGAAACTTTTATGAAATCAGCCTGAGAATAAACTTATTTATTTATCAGCATTAGGTCCATGCACACACATATATACTGCATGTACAAGCAGATCAGAGCAGAAAACCACAAATATTCCCATGGATGGACCACCCAGAGAAATACAGAAATCTACTAATTTTCCTTATCACTTAGACTCCAATTTAAAAAAACGTCTAATAGTGTCATGAATTTTTCTATCATGAAGGAAGTGTTACAATCATCTAATCTGTCTTCCTACATAACACGGACTGTAGGATTTCCCCAAGCAATCCTGATTTGCACATCCACGTATTTTTGTTCAAACTAGAAGTCAGTAAGAGCAATAAGAATAATCAGCAGACTTAGGCTCATGCAATTAGCGAATCGTAAACGGTTACCTTCTTAACACGTTGCCTTTTGTGAATGGTGCTGTGCTTAGCCATGCCCCAAACTACACACCAGGCTGACTACAGACTCCACATGACCTCTAGGCAGGAAAATCTCTCTTCTGAAGCCTTAATGGAGGTGTTGTCTGAGCAAGTACAGACCCTGAGTGACATGTGCATTATTCCGTGCATGGATGAACATCTGAAAATTTGGCTCTCAGACCACGCTGGGCAATCTGTGAGAGTTGAACTTGACACCTAACAGCCCGACTTACTCGTAACTTTGGTCTCACAGTGATGGTGATTCTTGCTGTACGACCACTGGTTTAACCCATTAACCTTAGTTAAGTGGCCGGTTCTAGCCAGTGTAGGAAATCTGTGAATACACAGCTTCTTTTCCTGTATTCTTAATGGCAAACCCAGCGTAAGGAAAAGTTATTCCCTTCCCCTTTCCAACCACTTCTGTCTTGTGCCGCTCTCTCATTTGTGTTTATGCAACTGTTTACAGGGTTATGAAGTAAACTGGATGAAGCCTAGAAGTAAATCTGTCTGCTTTCTTGTTCTCTTAAAAAATGAAAGACTTTCAGAAAGGGGCATTGAAACATTTAGAAAAAGAATGATAATTTATAGTCAACATGAAGTGAATGCCTATTTTCTATTTTTATCACCATAATGAAAAACTGAAAATTATTTGCATCTGAAAAATAATTTCAGTAGGTGTGTGGGCCACTTTCACCCTCTGGCACTATTTAATTACTTTCTAATTATTAGATCATGTTTGAAATGAAACTGTTTCCAAAGAAAGCACTGAGAATACAAAATTTTGACAATGGAACATCCCAATTATCATGCAATTTCTTATCTAAAATAGTTTAATTCAATGAAAAATTAGGAAATTTTGTTGACATCTTTTCTGAAAATAATCCATTTGTATCATTCATATTATAATTATTACTATTATTTGCCTAGTCCTCATAAGGGTAAGTAGTACCTCAAGAGGCTAGCCAGCAGTTACAAACACATATATTTCTGCATGTGCATATATATAGTTAAGAAGGAGATAGCTTAATGGGTTTTTCTGAGGAGAAGTCCTCACTTACTGGTCAGAGAGTTAAATTTGTGAAGGATACCAAGGTTACTAACAACTCAAGAAATCATTACCAAAACAAAACAATAAAAAAGATAATATACTAACTAACATTTTATAGTTAAAGATATAAACCTACCTTTGGTCAAAAGATTTCCTCATTACTTTCTGAGCACTGCTCTAAGATCCTGGCCAAATTCCTCGTAGCATGCTTTGATTTTGGAGCTGTGATGCTGCCCAAATTGGGCTATATGCAGCTCCCCTCATTTTTTTTTGTTAAAACCAGTTGTTTGGTGTGCTGTCCATCACCAGGTTTGTCCCAGAGCTGGTTGCATTATAGGCAACCACGAAAAGTGGTTCCTGTGTTCACAGTTTTATTTAACTAGATAAAATTGTTTGCTGGTTCTTGAGTAACATTTTGCTTTCCTTTTCTTCATCTTCTCCTCTTTCTTGGCCTTACAATAATTCTGTCTTTTCTTCTTATTTGAACATTTCTTGCCCCACAGGCTTCTCGCATGACAAGTCAAATTATCACCTCTCTTTGTTCCCACGTACAAGAAAACAAGGATGCTGTCCTTACTTGGGGAAGGGAAGACCAAAAAACACATTTGGATACACTCCTTGCCAGCTTTGAAATGTCTTGTAAAATACTATTAACGTTTCTCTGCCATGCATGAGGCTTGCATCAAGTGCCTTTTTCAACAGCATCACTGTAGACAACCATTTATCAGGTGTATATTGTATGGCAGTGCGGTGTTTGGAAATTCCATTTGCCATATGTTATTCATGATCCTTGCTCACAGCCTTCATTTGTCAGGGGATTTATATCTCAGCTGTGTTTAGTTTTTGGGGCTTGAGAACAAGTTGACCCACAGGCAGACACCTAATGATATAATTTGTTCAGTGCAAAAGGTTTGACTGCCCTCTATCAACCTTTATGCAGACAACTCCTTTGAATACAGTAATGGATGACAATATCAAAAGCATAAATCTCGGCAAACTTCAAGGTTTCCTGGAAAACATGACTCTTAAACTTTAGGCACAGAGACATTTGGCACAATGTCAGAAACTTTCTGGACTATTCATTTATCCAGCTCCAGCCAAAAATAACCAAAGACTCTATGTGTCTGTTGATTTGTTTTGAAATTCATTCAAAACGGCAAAGAAGTTAAAAAGTAAGAGACCAGCAATTGAGAAACAAGACTTCTGAAGTATGAAAGATCCTTTTCTGTATCTTACAACACGTGGTGCTAACAAGCCAGGTCATGTCCCTTATATAAAATGCTTTCTGTGAACTTAGTGTGGTTAAATTAGTAAGTAGAAACGACATCGTTCAGGTTTCTTATGGTTTTAGAAAGTAGTAAATAAAGGCTTTGTCGGAGGAGCTGCTTCTGAGGAAAAGAATATGATGATGGCTGTGGGCTCACCCCCATGGGCAAGACAGCATAACCAGGCTAATGGTCTTCTTCTTAAGCCCTGTTCACTTCAAGAGACTCCGCTTCTCTTGTTTTAAAAATCTGTCCCATTCTTAACTTTTTGCCTCCTCTGTGACATCCCCTAGGTTTTTTTACTCTTCCTCTTCTATGCATGCTTGTACTGCTTTCCCCTGCACTGCCCCTACTAGTGGGAGAAAAAGAATCCGATCCTCCTGTTCTCTACTTAGCTTCCTCTTGTCCTTCCCCTTGGCATCCATTCTCCTCTCCTAAGCAGACGGGGCAGTCAGGAGATGCTGAAATGCTGTGCTTTCTCCTCCTGTTTTGTCTTGTCATTTTGTTGTGCTGCCCGGGAGGACCTGCTGCCGTGTCAATGAACATCCTCAGCTCCAGACTGGAGATGCGCCCTTGACAGGGGCACAAGACATATTATCAGTGGTTGGACCTCAACCCTTCCTCCACTATTAGGTTTCATGTCAAATTATAAGGAAAAAATTATTCACTTTTTTTGTTTCTTTGTCAACACAGGCAACTGTAGCAGCATCATAGACACATGAAGCTGGCTGCACTGTTCCTCATCTTTCTTGCTATATACCCAGCATCGCTTTTAACAGCTTGAGGTCTTCATCATTAAATCCTTCTTCACTCTCTTGCATGCCAGATTGCTTATATATCGCAACAGGAATGATCAGAAAAGAATGGCAATTATTATAATTTATGATAAAGTCATTTGTTTTGTTGCTGCTTCATGCTCTTCCTCTTGTTACTGAGTAGATGAAGAAGTTACATCTACAACAGCCTATTGAATTTTATCTACACAATGTCTACTGGAAATAAAAAACACAAGCCCTTACTTCTCTTCAGAGCCCCTGAATGCACTGCATGATCTCTTTAATATTGCCAATAGCAGTAATAATACAGCAAAGTATGGAGCAGTTTTCAAAAAAAACCACAGCACACAGACTGCTCAAGTCCTTGCAAGGGATTTGTGACAAACTGGCTGGCAAAAGGAGTGAGATGATCTAAGTTCCAGCTGCTTCTACAGATGCAGTTCTGAAGATGCAACAGAGTTCCTCTCTGAAAGCCAAGTTGCCTGTAAAAGTGACAGGAAGAGAAAGTGTGCTCTATTCTTGGACGGAAAATACTCTGTAGACTGCAAATGTTGCAGTATGGCTTTTAGGTACCTTAAGGGAAAACACGCTTTTTTTAGTGTGGCTGTTCTGCATACATGAAATGAAGGCAGACAAGGAAGGCCAGCTGGCTGTGATGAATAGGTAGTGGAAAAGTAAAGGCAGGATCAGAACAGATTGGAAGGGAGATATGGAGTGAAGAGGGAAAGCAGGCAGCAAGTTTTAACTTTTGGAAGACAGGGCAGTAACACCAAGCCTGTACGGAGCTTCAAGGCTGCTGTGTCTGTCTCACAATTGCATCTTCAGCACTGCTCCAGAGCCTGTCTATTTTCTTCAGCTGTAGGAATTCCTTGTTCAACAATCAAATGAAAAATACTTAATTCTTCTCCCAATGAAAGGTACTTAATTCTTTAAAATGGGCAACAAAGATTATTTCAACAAACATACAAATACATGCATGAGAGACGGCTACTCTTACTTTTCTACACCAGGTGCTTACTGCAGCTGCTATGCAGTGTTAACCATCTATGAACATAGCTGGACTTGTGCATGACTGTGATATCTTCTGTGACTAAAGAAATTATCTGGTACATTGGGTCCGGAAGAAGATGCATCCTGTTACCAAAGAAAAACATCCATCTTGCTCTGTGGTCCTATCAGGTAATTCACTCTTGCCAAAACGTCAGGTTTTGAGGTGGGAAGATAATGAACCCATCCGCCACTGTGAGGATAAATCAGTTGTCAAATGCTTTCAACATGCAAGTAGCTATTTAAGAAAAAGCATCACTGCTGCATTTTGACATTTGCAAATGAGAGATGTAAGAGCTCCAGAATCTGGCACATCTGAAACTGCAGACCATACGTGTAGTCTGGCTCTGTTCAGAGCACAAGTTATCCCAATCTTATTCTGTGAATTATTTGGCAAGCCTTCTTCCTTCGCCCCCTCAAAACTGTGGATTTTAGTAGTAAATCCCAGCTCTGAATACTCCATTCTAATTCTGTAGCCAGGTCTGATAGAAATCAGCTAGTTTCCTCCAGTAGTCTTACCATGACTTTTCCAGCTCAGCGTCCGGCTCTGAGTATTTCCTCATACACATTGTTCCTTCTGGTTTGACCAGCTTTTGCTCCCCTCTCTAACTAGGCAGAGTGATAAGTTTTAGTAGGCATGCCCTGATCTTATCACAAAGAAAACATCTTTTCCTTTCAGATTCCACGTACAGTCTGGCAGGACCACCCTACTCTCATTCATCTCTGTCTCATCTCAACCCCCACTAAGGCACAGTACTGCCAGGCAGTTTCGTGTGTTATGGAGAAACTTTATCCCAGAAAATAGACGACTGTGGTAATTGGTTTTGGGGAAAACATTTCTCCCTCTGGCTAATCCTTGTCAGAGCAACACCAAGGTATACTGAGAGGGTCCATTACAGACCACTGGCCGCTAGGCCCCTCCAAAAAGCTTTAAAGCGAATCAAGATGAGAGCTAAAAGGCTCTTGCAATGGCTGGTTCATGAAAAGTATTAGAAGGTCATATTCATCCAAGATATCAAGCACTGCAAGCTGGCAGAATAACAGCTGGTGGCAGAACGGATTGTGTCTACTGCTGCTTATGGAGGTCAGGCCAGATCCTAGCCCTGACAGCACCTTCTTTGAGAGCTGACTAGCAGCTCTGCCTTCAAAATCAAATGAGGGAAGTTGCCACCTGCAAGCTATAAGAAATCAAAAGAAAACAAAGTCTTTTTCTGAAACAGCCTTTGGGAACCCCAAAGTGAAGGGAGTGAGCACAACAGAGGTGGAGGGATGAGAGGTCAGAAGTACAGCACTGCTCAAGGTTTCTGCTCTGGATGTAGTCTGGCTAATAGGCCTAAAAAAAATGGGTTGGGATATATCTGCAATTCTAAGAAAAAATATTTACTCAGTCTCGACAAGTTCATTAACTCTCCATGTATGTATCCTTATCCTGTGAATAGCCAAATTGTCAGAAGCTATTTGCTGAAGACTGATAAAATGAAGAAGAATCTGATTTTTAAACATATATTTATACATGCCAGGAAAAATACAAACTTTTAATTTCACCCAGCTTTTGTTTAACAGATTTGGCATCTTTGGGCTATGGTCTGTAAATCGGCACACCAGCACTGCAGTCTATGAACTTAATCAGAGAAGTCTCAGTCATGCAGGTTTTGGCTGTTCACGTTTCAGCATGTAGTTATCATTTTAAACCCCTGGTGCCTACTACACGGTAAATTCCATCAAACATTCCTTTATTCTTCAAGTCACTAAGATTGCTACGTTATGTAAAATTCATAAGTCATGAAAAACAAAAATAGGGTAAATATGCCATTGTAAAGTAATCTATATAACTTCATGGGAAAGTATTTCAAAAGAGCAAAAAACATGCAATTTTAACACTTATACGTTGAGTGAGAATGCCTAGGAACAGACTGTTATATTGGAGCCTAATCAAAAAATCCTCCAAAGGGAAGATTTCATAAATCACGCCCTGCCTTAATGACCTGAACAGGAAAGAAGTGAGCATTGCGAAGGGTTCGGTTGCCAGCCATGAAAGGAACTCAGTGCCTTACCCTGTGGAAGGTTTCTGTAACAGAAGAATATTTATTTTTCAATGTACTTATCTGTATACGATTTTAGTCAGATCCTAACTGTGTGTGCTGTGAAGTTGTGAATATATTATGCAGTTTGTATCTATTGACCACCAGTAGTTTACAAACACCTTTACTAAAGCAATGAACTATGGGCAGCTTAGGTTTCATATCTTTCCAAGGAAAGATTGAAGGATATTCTGTGTGGTTGAGTGATGTTTCTCTATGTCTCTTTTGACAGAGATCTGAGATAGATATTTATTTTTTTTAATCGCTCTTCATCTTATTTGAATCAGCTAATTCTGCCGGAAACTGCAAGGATAAAACACGTATTTGCTATAGAAGATGCTCTGTCTCCTGCTGTCTCTGAAGCCAAACAGTAGGAAGAACACACAGCTATGTTTTTGGAGCAATGGTTGTAGCCACTCTAGGAAATTTAGCATAGGTTCTCTCATGAAGAAGACTTTGTTTCAGTGGGACATACCGTAAACAACAGCACTTTTGTGTTCAAGCTTGCTCCTCTGCTGAGAAGTCCTGTCTCTCTCTCCAGCTGGTGCACTCTGCTCCTCCTGCCCTCACTTTTCAGAAGACGGTAAATGCACTTCAGAGCACAGCTTAGCAGGATGGAGCCAGTCTTGCCATGCAGCTCCATGGGGACTCATCACATCTAAAGGTATCAGTGGCAGGTGGAAAGGAACATTTGGGACTGCTGCCTATAACTTTTTACCCTCTTATTTAACATGAGGCTGAAGTATATATATATATATGTACAGGTATTATGTGACCAAAAACCCTCTGGAAGATTCCTGTGGCATTAGCAGCATGTAGTAAGCCCACAAGAGGAGTTCTGTGGGGAAGCAGGGAGGTGGATGAGTGCGATGTGGAAAACCGCTGTGATTCTTGAAATGAACGACTCCTCCCCACAGGGAGAGGGAATATAAGCACCGCAAAGGTGAGTAACCATGACCATGTCCATGTAATATCTTGAGCAGGGTGGTTTTTTTTTCCTCATGGCCTTCCACAAGCCTCTAACTGCCCCTTGTAGCCTCATAAGCATCCCACAGAAAGGGTGGCCACCCTGCCCTGCCAGGCAACGCGAGCACCAAGGGCTCTTCCTCCTCCAGCCAGACTGAAGAGGAGGGAGCCAGGAAGACAATGTGCTGATACAGGGGAAGCAAAGGAAAACAGAGGGAGAGAGATGTGAAATTTGATCCATCTAATAACATCAAGACTGATAGTGATTTTCCACTCTATCTAGTAGGTCAAATGATCTTATGCAGTGTTAGAGAGAAAGAAGATGGAAATATTTTCATTTTCTCTCAGAGTCATTATTTCCCTAGTTGGAAATTAATCACTGTAAAAGAAGTTTAAGGGGAGTCTGTCAAGGTTTATTTAGGCTTCAAAATAGCTTTTTAAGACACTGGGTTTTGTTGTTGTTGCAGGTTTAGAGGTCAGAGTTTCCCTCCACAGCATTCTTCTCTTGACAAATGATCTTTGCAGCAGCCGGGCAGGTATTTTTTTTTTTTATTTTAAAGTGACTTCTTGTGTGTCCTGCCATAAGCATAACGATGCAGATACAGTGGAAAAGATAGAGCATCCACAGTCAGCTGTATTAATGTCTCATGAATCAAATAAGATTTCCAGATTTTATTTTTAAAAGATCATTATAGTGAATCTTCATCTACCAACCTGTCATCTCATTCTAAAGCAATTAGATTCTGAATTCAGCTAACGCCTTCTGAAGTCACTGTTATCAATTCATGGAGACCTCCAGCACAATGCCTAGATTAATGGCAGCTGGCCATTACATGCGGATGTACAGGTTATTGAAGTTTGTCTTCTGGGAAATAGCTGTAAATCACAAGCTGAGCCTGAAAGAATATATCTGAAGAAAGAGTGAAAAGAATTTTTCTATCTACGAAATAGTTAAAATCAGTCTTTTCACTAGCCTCTGCCCCTTTCAGAAGGGCCAAACAGAATTCAAGAGTTAAAAACAAAAAATAAAACAAAAAGAAAGACTCAAACAATTAGTCTCTCCCCGACAGTGACATCTAAACTGGATTATTCAGTCAAAATTTGGGCTCTGTTATGTGGCTGCTTTTAGAAGCAGCCTGGATTCGAAAATGGAGAGCCTCAAGGAAGCATCAAATAGCACAATTTTCCCTCTGTCACTTAATTCTTGAAGCTGAATCAGATTCTGCCTCACACACCAGAAAAGACCCTCAAAAATCTGAAAAATTCACCAGAAGGGTTGCTGAGATCAACAGTGGGAGCAAAGCCGGCTGTGCCTCCCCGTGACTTAACCACAGCGGAAGGCAGGAACCTCACTGAAGGCCTGCGACTCCAAAAATGTTATTTCTTCTTATCATACATCAGAACACATCTGTAGAAGCTTTCTGGCAGAGACACCAGATGTTTTGGTTCCCTTTATCATTGTGCATTGATTATTTCTTTTTTTGTTCAAGGCTTGTTTATGGTTTTACACTTAGTTTCTTCAGTGGCGACTTAAATTTTTCAGTGATAGGCACTTGTTATTTTGCTAGACACCTTTAATGTTCTGTTGCTGTACTCCAGGGGAGCTTTGCAAGTTAGTAATAATAAAAATATTAACAAGTAAATAATGGTTTAACTCCAGCTATTGTTGCTGCAATTTTTTGGCACTCATGATTTAAGGAACAGCTGCCCTTAAGAGTTTAGCTAAGAACTACGGATTTTGGTCCATGTCTGTTATAAATTTGGTTCACTGTAAATGTAAAGATTTCTCTTTATCCTATGTACAGTGGAAGATACGAGATCTTTCCCCGAGAGGCAACTGGAGAAAATCACTATGACATTTCTTATCTAGAGGCTCAGAATCAAACTGGGACACGAAGTGCCTCCCAGACTGCCAGGTCTCCCTTGACCACAGCATTGTGCAACTTAATGCAGATTGATATAAAAATCTCTTTTCTACAACTGACGGCCACTGTTTTACGCTGAGGGCTTAAAGTCTAATCTACTGAATTCCAGCTACACAAGAGATGATTACATGTGCTTCAGTGTGCGCCTTGTTTGTTTTGTAAATACTCATCTACCAGTGACACCAGGCAAGGAGTGCTCACTGTCTCACAGACTTCAGCAGAGCATCGCCTGTGTTTGCTGAACACGCTCAGCGGGTCTGCATGATGTATGGGTGAGCTGTTTGCCACAAAAGCAATGCTACCCTGTGAAGAACACCGTTTTGCCTCTCTACAGTTGGATGCGGGCAGGGAAGGGTTGAAATGAGGAGCAGGGGAAGGGTTGAAACGGAGGACCAGACTTTGAGTTCTGTGGAAGCAAGGGATCACAAGCCATGAATCATGCAGTAAATACAGAGCCAAAAGTTTGGATGAACAGAGCCCTTAACAATTAATTAATTGTTGACTTTAACTGCCTGTGCTGCAGATGTGCTATCATATCTACAGAGCAGTCCTTCACCAATCTCTTTAAGTTGTTTACAAAGTAATTGGTAAATGCAAAAAGGGGGGAAAAAAATCTTCTATGAAAGTTGCTTCCACAAGCACATGGATGAGTAGGAGAAAGGTTGAAGTCTGCACGATGTTTGATTTTATGAGAGTTTACGAATGTCCCTTGGAAAAGATTTCATGTCTTATTGTCCCATGCTTCCTGCATCTTGATGTTTCCCATAAAAACAAAGCAGAATATCCCTTCATTTACAAAATGAGTTGGATTTAACTCTATAATTTGTAAATATTTATACATATTTCCAAAGAATACATTGGCTGAACTGCATTTTTTCCTGATTACTTATATGCCTCAATATATCATCTTAGCTCCCACATCTTGTACTTGCAAAACTGAACTTTTAGATGAAAAGTCTGTACCAGATGACAACAAATTGGCAGACTGTTGCGAGAGAAGCAATCTAAGGAGCATGCGATTCAGACCTGAATATAACTTGAAGTTCTTTTCCATCACAGTTTTTCAATTCCATGGCTGCAGAAGAGCTTTTTGATATTAGATCCAACTCCTATGAACACTTATGCACATGATTAACATTTTACACTATATTCAAAAATAAAGCTGTCCCACTGCATTCAGCAGAATTACTCTTGTGCAATGTACCTTCAAGATTAAATATCAGGTGATTTGAAGCTTATACGCAACATACAATACAGAAAGGTCACTTCATTTTTTCAAATATATTTCTTCCATTTATATTTCCTATGCCACCACAGGACTGAAGCATAATTGCATCTTTTAATTTATAACACAATTATGCAAATGAAAAACATCACAAACAACAGCAAGAGAAAGTCGAGAGACCCAAAACTCTTTGAAAGGCAGCACAGGCAGGTGTTCAGAATCAAAGACATCACATATGCCTGATCCAGGATTTGCACATAAACTCTGTTACTTGAGATGACATCTGCTTACAGTACTGGGTAACCTCACTGTAAGACCTTAAAGCACTTAATTCATTTTTCACTGAGTCACTCTGCAAATCCTTCTGAACAGGATAGGACATGGTAATCAAAGCATCTACTGAAATGCAAAATAATTTCACTTTGATATTTACATCATCAACCTATGACCCTTCCTTAACTCCAGGTTTTTTATTTTGCTATATTCATATGTTTTTCCTTACTCCTAATCATTAAAAGGGTATCAGTACACATGTGCATAAATATGCATTTCTGCTAGGTTACTATGAAATGCACAGAGATCTGAGGCAGGTTTAATTATTGAACTTGAAAGGTATTCATGAGTCTGGCTTAAAGGCACCATGTTTTAAAGAACCTCACAACATTTGAGAAGTGAGATCATATTTGCTAATCAGTTTGGAGATATTCACAAATAGATTAGGAACCTACATTTCTAACCACTTGAGAAAGCACTTGTCATTACCTCCCTTTTCCTTCCCCTTGGTAGATATGCGTAAAAGAGGTGTCTCATGACTCACCACACTCATTTCTGAAGCTCTGCAGAAAAGCTTACTGGTGTTTATAGGATGTTTGTGGTGACCACCAGGATACACTTGTAATGAATTTCAAATTGTCTACTCAAGCCTTTTGATTATCTATCCAATCTCACTGGATTCTTAACCTCACACTTCCTCCTACAGCACATCCTTCTGGGAGACACTGGCTACCTGGGATGAAACATTTTAAAGCCAGTGCCCACAGTCTTGTCAGTACGTCGAACACAAGACCCTACTGCGTTGTTTATTTTAGTGTAAATCTCTACCCTCTACATTTGCTCACAGGAAGGGCCTTTTCTTACAAGTTGTAGTCCTGTACTTGAGAGAACTCTTCCTTTCTTTTTCTGAATCTTCTTTCATTCTCACCAAAAGAGAACTACTGTGTAAGAACAGTTTCAGATTCTATTTCATTGGGATACAAGGAAAAATATGCCTTCTCTGTTACTATATTTAACCCCAGAGTCAAATATTATAATTTTAATAAGAAATATGCCTGCATCCTTCTTCAGAAAGCCAGCCTTTACTAAGCTGACCTAACAGAAACTGGAAGCCCTACCTAACCCCTTGGCCGATCCATGATTTATCTATGCCAAGGTGAAGTGTTCCACATATTAGCTGGAGGAAATATACTTCTAGTTTGTAATCTTGATGAATAGTTACTGAATTTATTTATTTATTAATGTTCATTTTAGCAATTCATCATTATTTTGGAGACCTTTTACAAATATTGCCTTGAAACTTCCGATGAGTGATGTATTTGTAAAAGGAAAGCTACACAAATGGACAAAGTTAGAAAGAAAATTCCTTCCAATAGAAGAATTAAAGACAATTCCACCAGACAAATGAACACTAGAACTGGATATAAAATACATTTACATTGCAGGTGGTTTTCTCTGGTAAAATAAGCATGTAACATAAAGTATGACAAGGGTCTCATGAAGGGTTAATGGGCTACTGCATGATTAGTACTAGCTGGCTAGTGACTCTGGCTTTATGGAGAAGTACTAATGTGAAAATGATTAAATTATTTTTATACCCAGGACTACCTATTTTTTTCCTTAATGGCTTGTTAATAAACATTCTTAAAGAATGGACCAGCACCACTTGATTTCAGCAGTGTACTATAAGCATCAGTAATCTGTATGATTGACTAGGAGGTTTTTTGAACCTTTAAAAATGCATTGTCTCAAAACATTGTTATTTTCTTGTAGAGAGCACAGATTTAAATTGGCTCTGCTACTCTGTCTCTTTTAAAGCAAATGATGCAATGTGGAAGATGAAAATGCTGAATGACCCAGCACGATATTTAGGTCTATGTCAAAAAAACTAAATTTCACTTATTTCTAGATATGAAGGACAGAGTTTCTAAGCACAGAGTAGTGGAGGAGTTCTCAAGCCATTATTTTCAGGGAACAGTTTGCTACCTGATATTTAAAAGGTAGTGGTAAATAACTGTAAATCATTCTCTTTTAATCAACTCTGCAATCGTAGGGAGAGAAGCTTAGACATTAGGAAGGACTTTTTTCTCCTCCACTGAGAATAATGAATTGGTGAAATGACCTCAAGGGCAGAGTTGTTGGGACAAGGCAGAAGGTCAGTCAAGGAGCAATTACATGCTGTCCTGTGGGAAAATGGTGAGTGCAGTCCCAAAGAGTGAGCTGAAAGAGAGTTAAGAGTAACAGAGTTAGAGGAGGACAATAACCCCCTGCCAGCATCATTATGTGGTCTCATGATCTTTCAGGAAGAAGTCACAGAACAGGAGGTCTATTAAGACTGTAATAAATACCAGGTTATCAGAGTAAGAGGGAGTTTGGGTACAGACTCCAGATGAATCTGAAACATAGGCTCATCACTCTCACCAACTGTATAATAAGCCAATGCACACTAGTCCAGAACATCAGTCAGCTGTAACTGTTCACGTCAGCATGCCACAAGCAGGTAGCTGCCGGCAGACATTTGGTCTGTCTCAGTTCCTTCAATTTCAGTGACCCTGCCAAAGGCAGCATCCATAAATCAAGAATTAAAAGCCATAGTATAGTCGTAGACGCTGCTTCTGCTGCCAGGGAGAGGTGGAAGCGAGTGAGCCTTGCTTACTGTGAATGCAGAAGTGACACACCTATGCAAAGGTAAAGAATATAAAGTGCATGAGGACTCTGCAGTTTGTACCCTTGACTACATGTCCGTACCTATATTGGTAAATAAACGCCAAGGACCTTTCCTGCAGACGTGAGTTTGGTCAGCCAAGCTGTCGTTTAAGCTCTTCCTGGCCATTTGCATTGACCCAATCCAGCTAAATTTCCCCCTATCCTCTCATCTTGAGCATTACCTGGAAGTCAATATGGCAGAGAGCACTCCCAGCTACCCCACACAGAGGGTGAGGTAGTTCAGCCATCCCAGCACTCCCTGTTGGTTCCATTTGCCAAGGAGTGCAATTGAATACTTATAATCTACTTCCACAGGCATAGTCAGAGACTCTTCAGGAGATAAGGAATCCTGGTCTGGAGGTGAGATTAACCTCAGCAAGAATAGAGAGTATTCTGTCTCTCAACAATGAGTGATATTGCTCAAGAGAGAAAATCTCAACCTGATCTGAAGTTTGTTTTCTGGTTTTAAGGATTTTGAATGACCTGCAAACCTTTCTGACTGGTAACTCTGAACAAGGCTGTCTTTGGAAAAAGAAACAAACCAAACCAATAAAACAAAACCAAACAAAAATAATAACACACCCAAAAAATCATCACATAAGTCACACAGTATTACTTTAAAGCTAAGAGATAGCAGGATGAGCAACATCAAAGCCTGGTACCACCACTGCACCACCTCTAGGTGGACAGCAAATCTAGCTCCCCCCAGCCACCAAGTCTAGTTAGATATACAAAACAACAACCCAGTTAAGAAAAACCCACAGCCCAGGCAAGGTAGCACACTGTTACCCTAAGCCTAGCATAGACACACTAATCTAATAAATGGCTGTGGTAGCATAAAGCACACCTGAGAAGAAATACACACACAGAAGCTGTAACTAGTCACCCTGTGAGCAGCTAGCAGGGCCTGAGCTAACCTATATCAAATCAGGTCAAGAACATTTTCATTATAGTGCAGTACTAATACTCCTCAAAAGCTCCGGGTTTCATCAAATTCAGTTAACACTTGAAAGAATGAATACAGCTACACTTTGGATGAGCAGAACTCTGACTCTTTATGCAAATGTCAAGTTTCTCCCAATTTCTCTCCCTTACCCAAACCAAAACTAAACAAAAATATCACAGCTCAGTGTTCTCAGCATGCTGCTTTTTGCCCACAGAAACAGAGAAAGTAACCCAAGGATTCTTTAATTCAACTACTCACTAAGTTTTCCCCCTAAGAGTTCAGAGGCAGACAGGCATCTGGGAGGGCAGATGGTTATCTCCATGCTGTTAAGACTCCTGCCAGGTTATCCGTGGCATAAGAAAACCCACAGAAGAGACAATAAGAGCTAGGATCTACTCCAAGTACAACTCTGGAGATGTACCCTTGATATCTTCCATTTCCTTTCCCCAGCATTTTCCTGGTGAAGGACACTTCAGTCTGATACTACTACAATCCTTCTAAACTGGACAACCCTGCCATCAATCCCACCTACAACCTGGAAAACCCTACCTATAAATGTTTATCTTCATACTTACACATCTTAGTACACATTTGCCTACACACCTTCACAACTCCAGCTCTTAGAGATTTCTGGAAATTAAAACCAATTTAAAAAGTTAGCATAGAAAGAAGCCAACAAATAAATTCAAACTCCCTCTATTATCTGAAGTCCCTATAAAAGCCTAAACAAAAGTCTCTCTAAAAAAAAAGGCACCAGACTCTCCCTACCAGCACTCAGTCCAGTTTCATCTATTTCCCTTTCCTTTTTCTAATCCGCTTTTATGCCCATCAGCTGGCCCTTTTACTGTAACATGGCCCAGCTGCATTTGCCCCACTACTATTTAACCCCTCATTGCCTGGTTCTACCTTTCAGTATATACAGAAAGGAGGCGGGGTGGAGTGGAGATCTATGGATTATCATGGGCAGTCTTATGTGATTTTTTTTTTTTTTTATCTTGAAAGTAGAAGACACTTCTCTCATATTTTAGTATATATAGGAAGAAAAAGCAACCAGACTATACGGGCACAAACAGAAATTATCTCAGTTCTGACCCACAAGCACAAGAACTGTGTGCCAAGCTAGTCAGTATTTGTTCACTGCCTGCTGATATTCTCAGAACCAGTGGAATTTCATTGCAGGGTTGTCTTCCTGAGGTTGTCATTAATTCAGTTTCACTTAACCCGCTATTTACTCACTTAAAAATTTCTGTGTTTTTTACTCTAGGTTACAGATTTAATAAGTAGAAAATAATCATAAACAGCCATGGGCAATGGATTTTAGAGTTACTTTTCCCTTCTGAGCATTCACTAGGAAATTTAGGACCAGTGAGGGTCTTTCTTGGGAGGAAGTCTTTGAATGATTGATTGAAGCAGTTCTGGGTTTTCTGAATTTTAATTGTGCTATAGTCTCTCTAAACTTAAGGACAGACAAGTCCACATTTCACATATTGCTGTAAAGCATTGACCTCTTCCGAAAAAACCGATATCACTCTTGCTTGATTGTAAAGATTTTATTAGTAACTCAGCAACGGATACTATAGCAAACAAATTAGATACTTGTGTTTGATGAACACTACAATTGAGTAATTATATTGAGATGTGAGATTTCCTGGAATATGAGTAAAAAACTGACTCCAGATATTTAAGGAAGTCTTAGGTGGCTACATAATTTCATAGAATTATAGGATGGCCGAGGCTGGAAGGGACCTTAGAGATCATCTAATTCAATCTCCCTGTCATAATTGGAAGTCTCTACTACCAAGTCACAACATTATCTGAAAGTAATTAATTTTGGAGGTGCAAGGATCACACAATCCCAAACTGGGGAGCAAATTTTCTAGATTTTATTTTTATGTCAGATTGTACCTCTATTTTTGTGTTTTGATAATGCCAGGATTCGACAGCAGAGTTTAAGAAGCATTGAGCAAACTCAGAAACACAGTCTTGGCCCTAGTGGTGTTAGTTTGAGCTCCTAATTGTGTAAAGATTAATTCATTTATTTAACACATGGGTTACAGAAGGCCATATTTGTGCAACAGAACACTTCTAAGTTACAGAGTAAACCCAGGCATGCATATAAGCAGAACTGTATAAGATAGCCAGAGGTACTGGCTGGATTGAGCTCTAACCAAAGACCATGGTTTGGGATTTGCACTTTTTTAACCATCAGGGCACCTGTAGCCAGGGTGTTTGGGGTTTATTTTTTTTTTTTTTCATGGAATTCCAGCATTTTTCTCAGCAATCTAAGATGAATGTTCTCAAATTATTCTGAAAGCTAGTCAGTGCAAAAACGTGATTCTCATGTATAGGTCCTGACTTGCTAATTTTTGGGCATGTGAGTGTGATCTTTTTTTATATTATTTTTCCCTCTCTGCATTGTGCAAACCTCCATATAAACAATAAGGGAGAGCTGATTGTCTTAGCATATATAACAGTGACCTTTCTATACACAAGTGTATAAAACAAGGAATTTAAGAAAGATATTTCTTAACTAAATTGTACTTATAAGCATTTTTAGTTGCAAGATAAATGTTTGTTATGTTTATCTTGTGTTCTAGATAACTAAGGAGTTATACTAAAACCTTCAAATAAACTAAATTTAATCCAAATCAAAAAGTCATCCTTTGAGTCAGAAGTGATGTCAACTTTGAAATAACAGTGTTTCATTATGAGGTATTGTTTATGTTTC
Source organism: Apaloderma vittatum (assembly GCF_000703405.1). NCBI lineage: Eukaryota > Metazoa > Chordata > Aves > Trogoniformes > Trogonidae > Apaloderma > Apaloderma vittatum. Next base: position 179,502 of record NW_009704197.1, read on the forward strand.
ATAGAATTCATAGGATCTTTGCAAAAGCAAAAATCAACTCCTTTCTGAAAACATTTATGTATATTGTATTTACTTAGAGCTAAGCTTTCAGTTGCTTTCTGCTGTTCTTTTCATCAAAAAGAATAGCACACTCTGATTTGAACAGGAAAAAAAAACCACATTGTCTAAACGACAGACTCTAACTTTCCATTTGGAATGAGCAGGACAAAGTCTGTTGCAAATGTACTTGTGCAGAGATTTTATCAGCTCTTTCCCAGTAAATTATGAAGATTTTCTCAACAAAGCTGAGATACAATATTAGAGTGTGATCCACCCACTCACAGCTGCTCTTAAACTGTGTTTCCTGTCAAGAAGCTACCATTCCACTGAGTTACCATGACTTGATGTGAACTAATTTTTGTTATTTGCCTTTTGTGATTTGTTCTGCATAAGAAAGAAAGTAGAGATAGCAAGACTTGGTGGAAACCATCCCAAAGCATGCAAGATCACAGTACCAGCACTGCCTATACATTAACAAGAACATAGTATAAGGCAGGACTGTTACAGAACTAATGTTTGCCTGAGTTTCTGAAACAACCATCTGTTTAGACAAACCTGAGTGTTAGTCTGCAGAGAGAGTGCCCAAAGAGTTCTGTAAGGGGAATGATTTAGAGCAATTTCTTTAAAATATGACTTGAAGATATGTCCTGGAGGTTCCTGTGGGCAGAATGGTATTGCACTCTGTGTTGCACTGTGTACCAGGCTTTCAGCAAAAAATCCTACAAGATTAGATTTTTTTAAGGATTTTTTTCTTACCCCCTGTTTCTTTTTCCTTGCAGGAGCAGTAATCCAACTGCCAAGCACTGATGTTTCCACTTCTCTGCCAAGAAATGCCCCTAAAGAGGAGCACAGAAACAAAAGTAGCTCTGAAGATTGAAAAAAAATAGGTGAATTCACTTTAGATATTAAATAAAGGTTATGGTTGGCTGGTATGTCATTCTTCAGCCTAATTTATCCTCCTAAAGAAAAACAATGTGTTTATTATGGTTTCTCTAACTACCACTTCCAAGAAAGTGAAAATAAAAAAGGCAACAGCATCCTCAAAGGGAGGACTCATATATTTTTGGCACCAATCTGCTTCCAGATTACATCTATTTTTTAAGTATTTTCAAGGTCCAAGAGTAGGGGGACTCCCAGATCCCACATTAGTTCAAAGAGTTAAAACATTCAGCAAGCTAAACTCCTTGCTTTGGCATGTCTATCAAAGTCTTTGAGCCTTTAATGTAATTGAAAATAATTGTCCCAGTGAGGAGGTCTAACACTCTGACCAGTTGCACTTAAATGCTTGAACTGCCTGAGAAAACTAGAGAGGTTATAAGAATTCAAGGGTAAACTACATGACATGGTGCTGGTGATAATAATGTTCCAGAATTTATATTTATTAATATTGCCTTCTTTTGGTCAGACTCCCACAGGAAATCCTGAGGAGTACACGTCTCTGGCATGTTTTATCTTAGATAGTCCCATCCTTGTGGTATTGTGTGCTGATAGCAGGACAGAAGAGTACCTTTGAAAATCTCTAGTCTTTATAGAAGCTGCGGATGACAACAACCAGGACCTTCAACACTCTGGGAAGACAATCCATCTACTTTCTTTAGTTATCATTAAAATGTCTTTCAGACATAGGTCATAACTGGAAACCTATAAAGGATGTCTGTGTATTAGGCACTTCCCACAAAGCCTGGTCCCTTGCGATTAGAATTTATCACATTGTTCTTTTGGTTACAAATACTGCTGATATGTGTCATTATTGCAGAGCACTGCTCATAACATTTTGACTTCACTCCAAACATTTTTTTTAAATTCTGAGTTTCCCATAAAGAACACACTCCTGAAGTTTTTTAAGACACTCATTATTTCAAAGTTTTTTAGCTTATTTTAAAGGTTGTTAACTATTTTATTTTCCTGTTAAATGCTCACTTACACTGACAAATAGCTTGATGGGAAGCTTCACATTCCCCTCCCTAGTCCCTGGGATGTAGCAAAGAGCAATCATGGTGCATAAAATCATACAGTTTTATCAGTTTATATGGCAGTTTATAAAGACTCCATCTTCTTAAAAGCCCCATCTTGACTAAGACTTGTGCTGCTAACATTGTATCTTAGTGGTTTTCTCTTTGAACGGTTTGCTGGGTTTGTTTTTTTTAAAAAAGTTCAACTCAATTTTAATTTGCATGTTTACTGGCGAGGGAACATAGCATTAATTATTGCTTTACTCTAGCCTCATTTCTAGAGTGATCTTATCTTCTGTGAGCAATACTAGATCTTTAGCCGTGGACACTGGAAGTCCATTTTTTGCCAGTCTTTCTAAGAAGGAAAAGTTTAGAACATCACAATACATGTTGCTTTTCTGTGTACGTGTATATGCAAATGCGTGTGCCTCTCCCCAGCCCCTGGACTTTAGCTGTTGAACCCCTCAATCAATTTTAACAAAAATTGGCTGGGCAAGAACAGCCTCACAACTAAAGAGATGATAAATAAATAAATAAAATCCTTCGAGTTTCATGGAAGTAGTAAACTGAGGTAGAGAAAGAAATTGTATTATACTGTTCCTGAGAAGCAGGCTGAGGTCTGACCTTGTCTCTTATGGGACATTGAAGAACCCACTTCACAATCTTCCTTCTCTTGGCCACTCCTGAGCTTTCTCTGTCTGCACAGCCAGAGCATGTAAAGAAGCAGCACAAGTGCTCCCTTGACCTGGTTGTTCCTGCTGGAGACAGAGGGATTTATTTCAGTATTGTTTATTTGTACCATTTTACTTAACTGCACAAGGAGGTCAAAAGTTTCTATGCCTGCACCGTGGCATCAGACCAGGTTAGGCCTGCAGGCCCTCAGCATCCAGATCAGGCTTCTGCATTTAGGGGGCCGGTTAGCTCAGTCGGTTGAGCGTAACGCTAAGGTCGCGGGTTCGATTCCCATCCAGTCCCCATGTGTTGCCTGATCTAGTGTAGAGGTGGCGTTCCTGGCAGCAGGGAGGCTGGATTAAAATGATCTCTAAGGTCCCTTCCAGCCTAGGCCATTCTATGATTTCACAAAGCACAGATCTCCACTAAGCCACCCCGGTCCTGGGCTCATAACGGAGGCAGAAAATACTTAAGCATACACTCGGGATTATGCATTTGGATCAGGTGCTTTTAGGGAGTCTGCTCATGTGCCTAGGGTGGGGATGTGGACAACTGACAATTTGCCTCCTGGGATCTTGTCCTGCAAGACACTCCTACATAGGACCTGGGTCTGGCAATGAATAAATGCTGACACTGAAAGGTAACATTCCTTTTAGGAAGTATCAGTTTCCAAACATAAACAAAGGAATATTATATATATGAAAATCAAGTTTAAAAAGTTCATATTCTGCACTTAGTGCTTGCCATCACTCTGAGAAGCGTTATAGTCAATTTATTTCCTAGAAAGGTAATTTATTCCCTTGTCACTCACCTTCTCATATCTGCTACTTGGTGTTTCATCCATCTTTTCTACTTCTCCATGCTTTTCTTCCTTTGACCAAAAGAATTCACAATTCCCATCAGAAAGACATCTTGTACTGTTCAAGCTAGGGAGTATTGCAACACACAAAAAAAAAAATGACAGTGTTCTCTGCTCCATCTGTCTGATTTTTCTCACTAAACAATATATTTAAGAAATATAGAAAAAAAAAAGACAAAAGCTGAAAGCTAAAGATAAGCTTAGCTTTCAGATATTTGAGCAGAGAGAGAAGTGGCTCTTTGCATCTTTGAACTTCACAGCATCTTAAAACAAATGAGCAAAAAACCCACCCTTTACCTATGCTCAGGAAATGGAAATATTCCCCCTCCTTGTTCCCACATGGCACCGCAGCAGTTTCTCTAAAACTAGTGACATAAAAAATTAATTTTGCTGATGTATGAATAGGCTGAAGCCTGATCCAAGGAAAGTTAAAATCTCTCTGGCAGGACTGCCAATGCCTGCAGTGGGCTTTGGATCAGGCTCCACGGGATACTCAAAAGCACTTAAAAGGAAATTATTTTCCCCTGTCATGCCCTCCTCACAGCAGCTCCCACAAAAAGCACAGCTCCCTGCCTATTTTGACAGAAGCCCTGGAAACAGCATGTATAGCATTAGAAAGCCAGATGATAGAAGGCGCTGGATTTTGCCCTTTGATACATTTCCAGTAGAAATGTGTTGGTTCCCTTTCCGTAAATGTTTTTGGACTGATTTCATGTAGAATTAGGGGCCTTTACAGGGACAAGCAGCCCCTTCTCCCTTTACACTGAAGGTGCTCCAATACAACAGCCGTGCTGAGCTCTGTTGAGAAACATGGTGAATGGTGCCTCAGAGACAAAGGCTGCCTGATTGCAGGGCCAGGAGGTCCAAATTTCAACTCCACCCAGAAACTCTGGGGTGTCCCAGTGACTCAGACTGGAATGGGACTGCCCTGAAGAGAGAGAAGAATAAGGTGGGTGTAAAAAAGAGAGGGAAACTCAGATCCAGGCTGGGTTGCATGGGGGCCCCCAGCGCATGAATACAAGAATTCCACTGGCCTTGTGATGTTTTGAAAAGTAAACTATGGAAGAAAGACTAGAAACTTCAAAGAAATTCCTGATTTGGAAATTGTCTGATGTAAAAGGTGTTAGCATAGAGGAGGGTAGAGAAATAGCCTGTTCTCAAAGGCACTCTACAAGAGGTCAAATGTTGGTCTGGCGCATATAGCCATTTTTTTCAGTTGTACAGTATATTGTGTAAACTAAATATAATGTAAAGATGCAAAAGCTTCCAGAAATGTCATCTTACAGACATTTGCTTGGATGCAATCCATGATTATGTGAAAACATTTACTTTGAGATCTAAAAGCCATGGGTTACGTGGGTGTTCTGTACATTTTGCGTTGGAACCGACACTATAGAGTCAGAAAAGACTGAGTGTCTTAAGTTGAAGTTACTTGCATTAGTATACCGTACCAAAATGTACATGCAGGTGAGAATATGTAACAAAAGGAAAGGATAGTTCATGACCTATTCGAAATCACAGAATGACAGAATGTCAGGAGTTGGAAGGGACCTCAAAATATCATCTAGTCCGGCCCCCCTGCCAGAGCAGGATCACCTACAGTAGGTCACATAGGAACACATCCAGATGGGTTTTGAATGTCTCCAAAGAAAGAGACTCCACAACCTCCCTGGGCAGCCTGGAAAGACCTACCAGAAATATTTACATATGGCTGGGGCGATAGTCAAATCTCCGCTGCCAATCTCATGCTTGCAATTGCCCCTCAAGAAGGGGTTAGTAGAAAATCTCTAGACTCTGTACAGGTAGATTTTTCAAAAAGTGTTCCTTTTTGTCTGACTTTTGAGATGGGCTTACCAATAAGTTCTCACATGACAGGGTATGCAGTCTCAGGTAAGGGACAGAGGCTAGGAAATGCCTTTTTCAAGACCACAGATAAATAGGAGAGTTATTATATTAAATCATTATGTTACAACTTCTGCAACAAGCACAAAAACAATCTGCAGTCCAGACTTTGCTGTTTCTCAGTCTTAAGCATATACTTGTGATAGGCTGGACCAAGCAGTCATGCTGCAGGGGCAGCAGGTTGCAGGTAGTGATGTATGTATTTATCAGGACTTGGTGGCTCACCTGGCTCTACTCTACTCTACTCTACTCTACTCTACTCTACTCTACTTTCTCACTTATAAAAGTATCATCTCAGCATCCTTTTACTGTTTATAATTTGCTTTATATTTAATAAAAGAAAAAAGTTAAGGAGCTATCCTGCCTGAGGTGTCCTACAGCTGACTGTACTACTTGCAAAAGCCTCATATTTTAAAGCTCACCTAAAGAGATCATGCCATCATGGTTAAATAAACTCTCCAGGGACCTCATCTAGTGTGATTATACAGAGTTATACTGATGTAGGTAATGCAGCAGTTCTTTTGTAGCCAGCTGGAGGACCTTTCAGGCATCTGGTGTAAAGCTGCCTGAAAACTGCTCAGTAGTCTTCAGCAATGGCCAAAAGCAGATCCTTGGTTCCCCCAGCGCTTTTGGACCTCAAATATTAACATAATCACATGCACAGATCATCTGCACAAATCCTTACAAGTCTGCTCCAAAGAGTGAGAATAAAATGGGTATGAAGCTGGTTTGCATCTCTCTCATTTTGCATGACTACTGAGTTCTAGCAAACTCTGTTTCATCATTACGCCCTCAGGTTGGAAACAGGCTGGATTGCATGAAGCCACTGTACCCAACTGTGGCATGGGAGATATAGGGTAGTTTTATGGAAGACTTCAAATATAAACAGAATTCCTAGAACATGGATTTTGGGAGTGAATTGAGTACAATAATAATAACTATTGAAAAATAAAAATAATGAAAGAAATGGGAAGATCAAATTAATTACCATTCATGGAATATCCAGAAATCTTATCTGTATGAGGTTTGGCAACCATTAACTGCTGGTGTCAGTGCAGCTGCATGTGGGATAACACAAACTGAATCCAGGGGCTGGGTCCTGGCTCTTTACTATCGGCCTGCATGGGACCATGAAGTTTTAGCAGGATTCAGACTCTTCCAGGCATCTGGACACAAGACAGTTTCAAAAACTGCAGCTTTAATATCTTGATAATTAAAACAAGTAAAAGGTCACATTCAATTTATTTATAGCAATAATCATCTAAAACCACTAGGAATAAATCTCTTCTATTAAAAAGATTCTTACTATTTGTGTTAGCTGATAGGGATTCACACAAGGAATTTATTTCAGCTGAAGGAAGTCAGTCACATGGCTTGGCCAGCATATAGTCTTTCTTAATATTGTTTATGCCAAAACAAGAATCAGACAGTTGGGAACTGAAAAGTAAGTATTTTGTTTCTTTCAACACCAGAAAACATATTTTCCAAACAAAAACCTGAGTGGCCTAAGGAATATAAAATCAATGAGCCGATATTTTTCCTGATGTCATAGCTAGAACTCACGTTACAGGTATGAATTCATAGAATCATAGAATGTCATGGGCTGGAAGGGACCTTAGAGATCATCTAATCCAACCTCCCTGTTATGGGCAGGGATGCCACCTCTCGACTAGACATGGTAACACATGGAGACCAAGCGGGAATCGAACCCATGACCTCGGTGTTAGTTAGTCATTGTTGCCAGCACGGCGCTCAAACCACTGACCTAACCAGCCCCTCTCAGCCAAATAGCTTTTCTCAAGTTGATGAAGTAAATGAAATGTCATGTGACATAGAGAACTTTATTGCATAAAAATTGATCACCTCTTCAAATGCTCGTTGTCAAAAATTCTTATTCATGTCCTACTTTGCTGTCATCAAAGTTACCTCTGCACCTGCCTCTACTGAATTACAGATATCTCTTTGTAGAGAGGAAGGTCAGAATTCATTCAAACCCCAAAGTCATCACTTTAATGCATTAACCACTTATCTTTGCAACACACTGGGCCAAACACTGTTTACTTCACAACCTCAGAAATGGGTCCTGGATTTCCACTGGAGGCTGTGTGAAGGTTTAACCATAACCATGAAAACTGGTTGTTTTAAGTGTGCCCTTTCATTTAGTGAATGTATTTGTGACAGAGAAGGGGTGCAGGGCAAAAAAGGGCCCACCTGGCACAAGTAAATATTTTGAATTCCCATTATACACAGATATATGTAGATTTGGTTTCTAATAGAGCAAGCTAAAACCTATACTTAAGCCTTTGTTTTATGTTCACTTTAACTTTCTGAGCCAGCATGAGCTGAGGCCACAGCTGAAAATTAAACAATCCTGCTCCACTTGTTCATACTGCAAGAACATCTTCATATTTTGTTCTATTTGTAACAGAAATCTAATCAAAATTAAAACTGGAGATTTTTGGTGGTGGTGTTTTGTTATGGTTTTTGTTTTGGTGGGTTTTTTTTTTATCAAGTAGGCAGGGCAGCACAGAACTGCTGGCTTCTGTGGTAGTTCTGGTTTATTCCTGTTTAGTATACATGCAGCTAGAGCCTCTGTTACACCGGCTTGAAATCTGTTCATGTCACAGTCCCTAATTTGCTGCATACTCTAGTAATGCCCAGTCCTATTTCTGGAGCAGACAGCTGCTTCTAAAAATTGATATTTTCTGAATAAAAGGTTCTGCTTAGGGAAGAAAATAATTATCTCTAGAAAACAAAATAATAACAACACTGCTGATGGACATGAATCCCAGAGAGAAGTTACTGTACCTCTGTAAATATTCATCACCACTGGTAGAAAGATAGGAAACAGCAGGGGGAACTGTGGGTAATTAAAATCTTGATTAGTTGAGGGTTTGTCTAGTTTCAGTTTTCCAAAATCATGACCCACACTTGGCTTTGAAACTGCCTCTGGATCTCAGTTCTATGTAATTTCATGTTTTAATGGTGTCATCTTTGTGTTTTCACTACCTATATTGTGAAGTTCGTCATTGTCACCAACATCCCAGTTCCAGAGATAGCTTTCAGTAAGAACAGCTTTCATTAATGCTAACCAAAGTGATTCTTACAGTGGCAAAGAGTAATTTGTAAGCCTGACGTACCTTTGAGTATCTGAGACCTCAGACCATATAAGACAATACCATCTAGTTATTAGAGCCTATAATTCCCTACAACATACAGCATCTCAAATAACTACTAATGATTCCGAGCTGAATTTTCTGCCTAATTTAAAAGTGGAGTAGAAAAATTATTCTTCATTTTGCAGTTTATCTTCTTAAATCAAATTAATTGGGCATTTTTATGTTAAATTTACAGTTATATGTAAACATTACTGCTTTGTGCATTAATGATCTCTTTTCAGTTTCTATATTTTAATTTTCATGCATTTTACAATTATAAACTTTCACTCCTGGCATTTCCATCTGCTTCCAGACGCACACATCTGTTACCAATGCTAACAAATCTTTCTTCTTCCATTGACACTACGGAAAGGTAGCGATTTCCTTCTTTGAAGGCCAGCCCAAGACTAACAGACCACATCTATTCCTTTATTTTAAAGCTGTATATGTTACGTAACAGTCTCACCTTCTGCCTTGATCCTCTGTCTAGCATTTAGATCCACACCTAATATTCGCAAATGTTCCCTTTCTATGGTGGTATCGTTACACTACAAAAATCCCCACCAGGCCTCTTTCTTACTTACTCGATTACAGATCTAGACTTATAGTTTGTTGCAGGCCACTCAGTTATGAGAGCTCTCTGAAAGAAATGACCAGGCTAGGAACAAATCAATGGCCAGGAGATGAAGTCAGGGCAGGCCCCTGATCACCCAAACTATGTAATTGCTTGCTTAATCCCCAGTTTTGCTTTCAGGTTGCCACAGCAATCTTTCTCCTGGGCTGTGGCCTGGTACAGTTGTATCAGCTCTTCACTCCAGGGTCCACTCCTGAATGCCTCAAACCATACCATGCCCTTTCATGCTCTAAAGCACCAGTTAGGTGGCTATCATGATATTTTGGACATCTGAAATTAAAAAGACTATGCAAAAGGACATCTGTATTTTAGGGCGATAGGGGACCCATAGAACTGTTATGTCAGGTGGATGTGGTCAGTCTATCTCAGAGCAAGTGAGCCCTGAGCAGGGCAGACATAAGCTTGTATATACTGCTTGGATTTCTGACCCTCTTTTACTTATCAGTACAGACTTAGCCTACAGACTGTACGATTCAGTGCTGAAGCTCTTACCATGGATATTTGCAGCATTAAGAACTGAGATTTTTTCTGCAACTCGTGAGAAAATCTTTTTTTTTTCTTTTCATTATTTTTTCCAAATAGAAATGTTCCCTTTCTATATACTTAGTACTTTTCTACTCCAGTTCCTTAATTTCCAGGACTCTGACAGATCATGTTTTTTCCTGAGCCTCTGTCTTATCAGGCTTCACTGCACGTCATTACTCTCTAATGAATTTTATAAGTATTCTGCAGAATGTTTCTAATATGTTACAAAGATTCTGATAAGCTCTTTACTCACTATACATCCTAAAGCATGACTCTCTGGGGGTGAAACCACTTCTCAAGGTTGCTAGGTTGTGTAATGCCCAGGTATTTACTTCTTGAAGGTCAATAAGTGCAAGCTGGCTGGAGTGTAAAGAAGTGACATAGTTGTACCCATTGTGTAAACCCTAATGCAATACTGATTGTAGTCAATAGAATGATGGAAAATGCCAGTCCTCCTTCGTTGAAGATATTCTGAGAATAATCTAACTGCTCTCTTTTCAGAGAGATTTTCACTTTCCTGTGTCATATGCTGTACAAAGCGGACTGAAACAGTCAATTCAGATGACAATAGGTGATTATTCTATATGTTTGATTTTTCGGAACCATCTACACTGAAGCAGGACAGCATCATTTACTTTTGATTCTATCCAAGAAGCTCTCTCTGTGCTTTTTAATTTTTTTTCAAATGTTCTGAAGCTTGAAGTTGTGAATTGTGGGAAAATACAGTTACTAACAAAACGTCTCTAACTGATCAGATTAGGAAAGGAAAAGTTTTTCAGAGTTTGTTCTAGTGAGACATCTAGCTGCTCTTGTGTGCTAGTATCAGAGTGAAGCAGAAAGAAAATGGTTGCATCCCAAGCTGAAAGTTTTAGATGCAATTAATAATAACTATATTTTTATTTATTAGTAAAAGTAAACTGAATGATCACACCCCTGTTGGACCACCTCTAAGTCCAATATGTGCCTAAATTCAAACGCACAGGTTCCAGAAAAACAAATCGATTATTTCCATCCTTAAGAGTTGAGTGCTTTTCTGGAGTAGGATCTATATAAGAGAAAAAGGGTGAAGTCCACTCAGTTGTAAGCCTAGTGAGCTTACGCCAGGTTTGAGTCTGCTCCGGGAAAGACAAATGGGTGCAGATCCATAATTTACAGACCTATAAGTATCAGTAACACTGCTGAGGTCATACTGGAGTGCAGAGCCCTCCATCAGATAACATATCCACTGGCTGTGTGATGAGTGTCTTTTAGAAAAGGACTACAGGACTGAGCTATTGCAGTTTATATTAAAATTTTATCCTTGAAGCCCTGTATGTCGCAGTTACTATCTGTTTTCCCGTTGATGGTTTTCAGCTTATTTTAGCAGTGCTTTTTTATTACATGATGTGACTTCAGCATCCGAAAGATTAAATGCTGTCTATCATGTTATCCATGTGGGTCTTTGCACTGAACTCTTTACTGAGATTGCTAAGAGCTAAATAGTGACCTGACCCATTCAAGTCGCTGGGCTCACAGCAGAAGCGTGGCACCTGGAGGGGAAGACAGACACAAGAGGAGCAAAGGGGTAAAGTAATATTTTGAGCTCATTCACAGTCCAAAGTTACTAAATCTTAATTAGTTAAGAACTGTGTTGGTTCCAGTTCATGGCATGTTCAAACTGTGCCTCCAAAAGAGAAGGTAAGAGGTCAGAAACCTAGACATTACTTCTTCATTATAAGGATGAATTTTTAAAAAGTCCAGGGCTTTTATTCTGAAATTTATTATGCATTCTTTATTTTGGCAGGTCTGAAATAAACCAGCAAACACACTAATGAAGAGAAGAACTGTCTTGAGGAAATACCTCCTATTAGTTAATAAGCAGACACAGTGGCCTGGATTCGGAAGGAACATGACAACATTGTTGAAAATGAAGATGTGTATCCTGAGTGAAGCCAATGGGTTCACAGAAGCCAGGGCTGTGTAACCTATGACTCTGCATCAGGATTCCAAGAGAGGAAATGAACATTACGTATGGTGATAGCAGTAATACACCAGGGTGAGATAAATTTACTTCTTAACTGCATTTCATGATAGAAATTTTAAAGTAGCATTTCTATACTGAGAGAGACCAAGAAGATTGGTTGCCTGATGTAACACTGCCTTCCAAATGGAAAGATGATTGTCAGCTCTCTGGTTCACTAACTTTTATCTTCACTGATAAATGAACGTTAAGTGGTCAGTTGTTGACAAAAGCCCTTTTTTTAATTGGATATGTGAACTGGACCTTACATAACCTGGCAACGTACTATCATCCCTGGACCTTGTCACTCTGATAAAACCATCTTGGGTCCTTCAGGATTGTAGGTGTTCAGTGTCTACATTTTTGCTATTTAGAGGGAAAGATCACGGACTTATATGCTCTGATGTAAAGAGAAAAAATCTTCCAGACCCTTGATTCAGTAGGAATTTGTCCAAAACAGACAATAGCCAAGGAAATAATTGCATTTGAACCCAACTATATAAAGATGCAGGGCTCCCACGTTGTCCTCTTGTAACTGATTTGTCCATAGGTCTGGAGGAACATCTGACCAAGCACACTGAGAGCTGTTTGTAAGACCTGGGAAAGGCCAAGCAGCCCCTTAGCTGAGGAATGCTGCTTTCATTCAGTCTCTCCATGGGCCTCTTGGGGAAAACAAGTTCAAGATGTCAGTATAGAGACTGGTCAACAATTGCCTTATCTTTCTTCACCCGTGGTGGGTCCACTAGCAGAAGGAATTCGCCAGCATTGTCTCTTTTTTAAACGGAGCTCCAAGAAATATTCTGAGAGAGTCTCAACTGCTATGTAAGCTAAAGTTCACGAACTGCATATTTTTCCTTCCTTTTTGTTTTGTCTTCTGGATTTCTTTTTAGCTGTTGATTTATCTCTTTAAATACTTAAATTTTTGTTGTGGAATTGCGGCAGGTCTGCACAAGACTCAGTCAAAGTCCCCGTCAAACAGATAACACTGCAGACACTCCTCCTTCAGCCTCAGAACAGCCTCAGC
>NW_009704197.1:192296-223506 GCF_000703405.1 Apaloderma vittatum
CAGGTGACAGTTCCAACCTAGTCCCAAGTCCTTTCCATCACCCTGATACCAGTGCTCACTCCTACACAGGAGGTGGCAGGTTGTCCAGTGAACTTTCCTCACCCAGAACTACTTAGTCAAAATAAAACTGATAGTTTCATACATATGTCATTGCTAACTTAGGCCATTTCATGGGAACTGCTCACAAAAGATGGGCCACCAGAAGACCTGAAAGAAGCATAACCATGTAGCAGAAGAATGCTGATAAGCAGATGAGGGACGGCAAGTGCAGATCCCATCTGCTTTAGCATAGCCAGAACTGGGAAGGATCTATGTCATGGCCAAATTGTCCCTCTGTTTGAAGTAATCCTAAGCATTCACAAGAGAGCAAGACATCAGCTTGCCCCTCACTCACAATGTGCTATTGCCTTCTTATGCCTCGTCACGATGCTTTTAAGCTCCTTGGTCCTTCATCTGTAAGATATACTTCACATGTAAGGAAGGACTGAAATTGGACCTGTTTTATTGTTTATAGTTCATGGACTTCTGACAAGACAGCTTCTGGGAAATAAAAGTTACCAAATTCTGCTCATCAAGAGTGTTGTCCTGGTGCCTGTTGTGTAATACCACTGCTTGATGAGGTTCCAGAAGGCAAAATTATCATAAAGAGAACAGAGTTCAAACACGGGAGATTGATAATTGGTCTGGTCTTGATTTGATAGCTGCATTGCTTAATTCCTAATTTATTTTGATGTTAGCTTAAATGGCCCAGACTGAGCAATAGTCTGGGACTTCTTTGCTGGGTGTTGGATTTAAGTTGTTGGGGTTTTATTTTTGTTCCTTTTATCTATTTTGTTATATTTCAGTTTGTTTAACTAACATAATATAGCCATTAATAAAGTTAAATCATTTCTGTGATTGAACAAAACATTCCAGAACCTTTAAAAAACTGAGTAGATATCATGCAGCCAACTTAAAAGCCTATATTTAAATCTTACTTTGTAAACTCATTTAAATCACATTTTCTTACATGTTCTGTTGCTTGAAAGTTATTTCCTTTGAAACTTTCCTTTTTATGCTTCCATGCAGGAAATATGATAAACTTGTTTATTTCATTTGTCAGTTTTGTGTTTCTGAATTTCTTCATCAAATCTGTTATCTTCCTTAAGTATCCAATCCTTGCCCAAGTTATGTGCCGAAAGGGGATTGGTTTTACTGCTGTACTTGCAGTGCTGGAAAGTAAGACAAGAAAAGAGTAAGAAGAACTGCTGGCTTCTGAGAGTTACAGGAAAAAAAAGAAGACATTAAATGGGTATTTTATTTTGGACACAATCCTATAGGATGAGAAAGCCAAATATTTTTAGGATCATGGGATAATTCAGGTTGGAACAGACCTCTAGAGGTCAACTGGTTCAACTTTTCCAGTCCAGTGATGCATCACAGACAAATACTTGCTTATCACTTACTATTTTTCCTGGCCTTTTATTTTGTTAGTTACTCTACCTTCTATTGCTTTTTCATTTGAACTGGCCTTAGCAAGTCATTAGCATTTGCATAACAGGAGTTATTCTATTTATCTATTTATTCTATTTATCAGCAGATTGCAGAGCCACAGAGATGATGAAGGGAGTGGAACATCTCCCTTAGGAGGAAAGGCTGAAGGAGCTGGGTCTCTTTAGCTTGGAGAAGAGGAGGCTGAGGGGTGACCTCATTCATGTTTATAAATATGTCAAGGAGGAGTGTCAGGAGGACAGGGCCAGGCTCTTTTCAGTGACGTCCAATGACAGGACAAGGGGCAATGGGTACAAGCTGGAACAGAGGAGGTTCCACAAAAATATTAGGAAAAGCTTTTTCACTGTGAGGATGACAGAGTACTGGCACAGGCTGCCCAGGAAAGTTGTGGAGTCTCCTTCTTTGGAGACGTTCAAAACCCACTTGGATGCGTTCCTGTGTGACCTACTGTAGGTGATCTTGCTCTGGCATGGGGGTTGGACTAGGTGATCTTTTGAGGTCCCTTCCAACCCCTGAAATTTTGTGATTCTGTGATTCTGTGATTCTGTGAGTTGAAAGCAGCTTATCAGAAACAATCAGTCTGTAGACTAGAGATCCGCTGAAATCAGTGACAAGGCTCATTATTTTTTATGTGTTTGTGAAGGGGACCCCAACATCTGTGGAAGCCTGTCTCTCCTTGAGCAGCGTAGAGTTTTTCAAATTCTTCAGCTATCACAGAATGGGAGAAGACGGTAGGACTCAGCAACAAGCCCAGATGAAGAGCAACAACAGCTTTCACAGCTCCAGTTTGAAAGGGAGAGAAGGCTGGAAATCCCCAGGCTCTCTTCAAGCAAAGCTAGGTTAAGAAGAAGTAGACACTAATTGGCTGAGAAATATGCAGTTTCAGAATGTTTTTATCATGCCATCATTCTCTAGCGATGAATCTTTCCATTTATTGCCCTGAAAAGGGGAGACAATTTCTACTATGCAAATACTCATAGGCTTATCTGTGACTTTTGTTCTTTAGAAAAGACAAGAAACACTATGTACAGATTTGAAAAAGCCAACCTCATTTGCTAATGCCTGGTTTTCGCTAAGTAGACATGTCTTTTCTCTCCCAAGGACTACTTTACTGGTATTATTTATTCTGCTGTAACGCGTCTGGTGAGTTTCCAGAGATGAAAACCAAAGTTTTCTCCATTTTCATGAAAGTAGCAGGAAGCAGGTACAACTATAGTGTAAATGAAGTCACTGAGCTTGCCAGTGACCAATGCTAGGAAGAACCCTTCCAGCAAGTCTGTGCTTGAGCAGTCTACAAGCAGATAAACAGTACCAGAAGAGCTCAACAGTATGCACTGACCCTTGGTTAGTTAGTGAAGCAAGGCTGTCAAGCAAAACTGGGTAAACTGCACGACCATCATTTTATTTTGTATTGCTTAGGTCAGCCCTGGTGCTCCTGCGTATGTGGCTGCCAGCCACATAAACATACAGGCCTTTTCAGACTGTAGCAAGGAAAAATATTCCCTTCCCTGCTTGAACTTGGGGATCTGACACTGTCTAGATGGCAGAAGTCTGGGATTAGGATTTCCCATTTCCATAGTGCTTGCACAGTTTATATCAAAAATACATATTGATTAATGCCTAGCACTCTACACGCAGAATGAGTCCAAATTTAATAATGTTTGTAACAAGATTTTAACAGTCGTTAACCATGAGTATTTATTTCTTCTATAAGTTTTCTTTCCCATGCAAAACATGCATACATATGGATGTATTTTTAAGGAGTTGGGAACTATTCAAAACAAAAGTTATTTTGAGGGTTAGGAAATAGCTTGTCTTGCAGCTGCCAAATGATTTTGGAATAACTCTTTGCATGATGGAGTGGAGGGAAATGAGAGATAAAAACATCAGTCCTTCTGTTCAAGGAGATTAGATGCAAGAAAGGAAAGAAAGAATGGAAAGAAAGGAAAGAAATAAAAGAATGGGGGAAAAAATAAAGAAATAAAAAAAAAAAAAGAAAGAGCAGGAAGAGGAGTTCCAGCCACATTCTCCTGATGGTGTCCCTTGGCAGGCTAGAAAAAAAAGCAGGCAGCCCTTCTGGATTTTCCCCTCCTTCACCCTGAGCAGGTTTGAGAGACTGAAGAAACATGTTCAAGGATGGGCATGCAGAAATGTCATTAGTCATATGTAGATGAGTTTATAAATGTACGAAGTAGCTCTCAGGGCCAAACACAGGGTTGAGGTGAAACACCTGAGCCTCATCCAAAACTAGGGACCTTCAGCTGGTGTGAATCAGGTATTGTGATACATTCCAGCTGAGGATCCAGCATCAGGACTCATCTCCACAGTCTATAAAGTTCCTGACTTATATTTAGGATATTATAAAATTTTTTATATTTATGATAAATAGGTGCAATATGTGAGCACTGAATAACAGAGAAATACAACTCTCCCTTTGATTTATTTTGTGCTTGCTTTTAATTTTAAAATAGGGGAAAAATCCCTTCCTTTACTTTCAGTATGCTTTGCTCTTTCTTCACAAGGTGAGTAGCTATCAAATTGTGGACAGGGAAAACTGAGAGATGGAAACCCTTAAGATGAGCAGGGCCCTCCGTGCTGAACACTTTCTGTCTCCAGCCTTGCACGATACACATGTTGCATACAGATATCAAAGTATTTATAAGCCTTGATGCTGCTTTACATTAATATCTTGGACTAAACTACTGGGCAAAACAATAGAAACAACGCATCATTCTTACTTTCTCTTTATTCTTCCTCTTGAAAGTTGACAGGCATTTTTGAGAGCAGGAAGGATAAAACTTGTGCTATAGCAATGATCACCTGAGGCCAGGACAAAATATTTGGACTTCCTCAGAATAATATTTTCATCTTAAAGCACCTAAAAATATTAAAGACCAGATGTTAATAGTTATAAGTATTACAATATGAAATTATTAAAAGTCAAAGTCATGCCATCTGTAAGTCTTTTGCTTTCCAGATATTATTATGCAAGCTGCACATAAAATAACCTCCAAATTTTAGTGACTTTTTTCTCCCAAAATTATTCTTTTCTCTAAAACATTAGATTGTTCTTTCTGGAGGTGGATGATATATAATATATTGAGGATGGCTAAGCCAAGCAATCCTGTGGACAGGTTAATTTTGAAATAGGCATTTTGGCAGTCAAATTTTCAAAGAAAATGGTTTTGAAAATACTCTCTTTTCCTCCCCAAACTTATCAGGAAAATTAAGCTCTAGGACAAAGTTTGTCAGAGTAAAGTTTACAGAGGAGAAAGGGAAGAGGAGACAGGAGAAATAGAACGGGACTGAAAGAAAAAACAACCAACCAGACATTTTAAAATTGATTGAGCATAAGGAAAATGTAGGGTCCTACATGTGGGCAGGAACAATCCCAGGTTCCAGTATAGGTTGGGGAATGACCTGTTAGAGAGCAGTGTAGGTGAAAGGCACCTGGGGGTCCTGGTGGACAGCAGGATGACCATGAACCAGCAATGTGCCCTTGTGGCCAAGAAGGCCAATGGCATCCTGGGGTGTAGTAGAAGGGGGGTGGTTAGTAGATCGAGAGAGGTTCTCCTGCCCCTCTGCTCTGCCTTGGTGAGGCCACATCTGGAATATTGTGTCCAGTTCTGGGCCCCTCAGCTCAAGAGAGACAGGGAACTGCTTGAGAGAGTCCAGCGCAGAGCCACAGAGATGATGAAGGGAGTGCAACATCTCCCTTATGAGGAAAGACTGAGGGAGCTGGGTCTCTTTAGTCTGGAGAAGAGGAGACTAAGGAGAGACCTTCTTAGTGTTTATAAATATATAAAGGGGGAGTGTCATGAGGATGGAGCCAGGCTCTTCTCGGTGGCAAACAATGATAGGACAAGGGGTAATGGAACCAAGCTGGAACACAAAAGGTTCCACTTAAATTTGAGAATAAACTTCTTCTCAGTGAGGGTGACAGAGCACTGGAACAGGCTGTCCAGGGAGGTTGTGGAGTCTCCTTCTCTGAAGAAATTCAAAACCTGCCTGGATGCCTTCCCGTGTAACATCATCTAGGTATTCCTGCTCTGGCAGGGGGATTGACTAGATGATCTTTTGAGGTCCCTTCCAATCCCTGGCATACTGTGATACTGTGAAGGTAAATGGCCACTATTTCCTGGTTGAACAAAACAGTTATCTTTACTCCTTGATATCAGGGCATATAGCTTATGCTGAGATTAACTTCCTTTGCTTTGCCATTAACAGGAAAGAGCTCATTTGGATGTTGCTGTAGACCCAAAAATCAGGGAGAAGAGACATATTCTGCAAGCACAGAACAACAAGTACGTAGGGCTTGCCCTCTAAAGAAATCTCCCAAGTCCCTTTGCCTGGCATTGTCAGGCCAGGGAGAGACACTGTGCTGTAGAAAGCATGCTGTGTGGCATTTCTTGTTACCAAAACTAGCCCCCAGGTGTGAAATTTGAACTGCGGCAGACAGAGCCTTGTCAGAAACTGTGGGGATAGCCATTGCAGTGTCTCACTCAGGCCCAGTGTGCTGCTTACACAGTGAAGCACGCCTAGCCCTAGCAGCTGCAACCTATTTTCACAAAGGTCTGACAAGTTTCTTTGGATCCCCACCAGTCTGAGCTGTACCCAGCACTACTTCTGTCCTTCCTCTAGCTTCACGGTCTTTTGTAACTGCTTCTCAAAACTTCGACATGTACCAAATCATAGAATGTGTTGGGCTGGAAGGGATCTTTAAGGGTCATCTAGTCCAAGTGAACCTCCTTTCCTTCCTTCAATGTGCCGACGTCCCACCCCAATTAATTAACCCAACAGTGGCTTCATCTCTAGCAAGCTGTGACTTCCCACACTTCATCCCCCTCATTTAGCTTCAAGACATCAGCACATTCCTGACTTCATCACTTGTTAACTAACTCCCTTTTGCTCATGGCCAGTGCACTCTCTCTCACCAGCCTGCTCTGATTTGACATGACTTGAACTGTGGCGCAAAAAATCTTGAGGCCTGTTTATGTGCTCAGTTGCTACTGAGGTACATAAAAATCTCTAAAGCTGTGCTTTTGCACTGCTTCTCTATCCAGCATTGAGAGGCTCTCAGACCTTCTCAGTCTGTGTCGCTATGCTGCTCATCTTGCAAGCACCTGGTATGGTGCAGAAAGCCTGAGTGGGAGTAAGACCTCTGCTGTTTTGTGTTTGATTACCAAAGGTTGATCCTTTGGCAAAGTTCCAGAGGATTTAATGAAGGTGGCAACAGCATTATTACATAAAAACTTCAAGTAAAAAACTGTCTTCAACAGCTATTCCAAAAAAAGGGAAAAAAATGTGCAAGGTAGAAGAACTATGCGTCTCAAAAAAGACTTATAGCTCTGCTAACAAACTGTAGAAATTATGATTTATTTTTTTTACAAAAGGAATTTAATTTTTTATGTTTTAGAATGATATAAAGTATTTCAAGAATCAATGGGTTCTCCAGAGGTCACCTGCAACACTCCCCTGCCTAAGTACAGATTCAATTACATCCATTTAATTCCAGATGCTTGCCTGCTCAATAGGCCCTTAAAAACCATTGTTGATGAGGATCCCTGGTCTCGTTTTGATGGAAGTCTCTCCTTTTCCTGAAATAGATTGCAAAGCCTTTAGTATTGCGTTCAGTAGAGATATTTTAAGCTTTTTGCTCCAAGAAGTTAGTGCAGAGGTGGAGAGCAGCAATAGCTGCTTATAAATCTGAAGGACAGGAAGCTAGAAAACCATTAGACATTGAAAAAATCAAGGTAATAATATTCTACAAAATGTTAGGCATACGCGGCTTGGAAATTCAGTGGAATCACCCACATGGTTAGCTGTTAATTTGTCTCGAAACCTCGCCAATTAAAAGTACTTAGATGATCAGACAATTACAAGCATTTTCATGAGATTTCTTTTAGCAATCTTCACATTCAATTATAACAAAAAATACTTCACCTGAAGTAAACGAAACTAAAGTTCCTGGATTCAGGGGTATTTTATGGTAAAAAAACCCAGTTCTTTGTCCTTTTCACACTAAACAAAAAATATTCCAGTCATTTCTTCAATTGGTATAACCAAACATATTGTGCTCTGACTTAACATATACATGATGTTATTCTATCTGATTTTTTCACCTGTTCAGAGGAAAATCTAAAGAAGTCAGTATTAATTTCTAAATCAATAACCTTGAGTTAGCAGAGCTACACAGCCTCATAGTCATGGAAGGCTGTACTTCAGCAAAATATTTGCTTACTTCATTTTCTCTTATACAGAATTAATTATACTCACACTTGAAAGTCACTTCAAAATCAACTGAGTAGCCGTTACTTTAAAGGTCGTGCTAGAGTTTAGGTTTAATAGCTATTTTAGCCTATGATCTGTTCCTCTCCAAATCAAATGGTCCACACTACTCCAGTGTTTTTTATTCACTCCCTATATCCAAAGGACACTTAATTTCATACAACATCACTCACTGTATTTCTCAGCTCTCTATATTTATTTCAACTTTGCAGGTATTTATCATATCAGTGTCACCAGATCAAATTAGTACTGTTCTTAGGCTTCCTTTCTGCTGTGGACTCTCTAGGCTGCTTGCGTGGGAAGAAACTGACTCTGAAAAGGATCACCTCAAGCTATTCCCTTTCTTTCCTTTAAGCCTCAGTTTTCTGCCAAAGTCTGGATCGGAAGGAGGAAGAAACACATATGGGAAAGCTAGCAGTCCTGCCTGCTGGTTGTTAAGAAGCCTGTAGACAGCTGTAAATTGAAGCAACCTGTCTGTTATATTTTACAGCAATGTTCCTTTGAGCAAGCCAAAATCCAAAGATGAGAAGTTGCTGCTCACTTTGGGTTGTGAATAGAGGGGCATTACAGAGCCTCAACCCAAAGATCCCTAAAAATTTTTTTTTCTTCCTTCTTTCTAGACAAGATGAGGGCTGAGTGGGCAAATATTTACACCTTTCACCCTGAAACATCCTCTATTTCTAGCATCTGCTGTGACGTTTCTCAGCAATGACTGCACTCATGGTGCCACCAGTTGTGACAGGAACAAGGACTGCAGAACAGGTCAGCAGCTGCCATGTAGTTTGGGGAAAGCCTCTGAAACTGCAAAGGTATGTCCAGACTGAGGTCCATAATCTCAGCTCCTAGACACTCGCTGTGGGGTGTCAAACATGGATCAACTTAGTTTTATACTCCAGGCAGCCAAGGCATTTACCCCTCCAGCCACCTCCCTTTTGAACTACTGGCACATTCAATTTCATATGTAGAAAGGGCAGTTGCTAAGACCATCTTTTTCATGTGATACTGCAGAAAGCACCAGTTAGCAAGCTTTTCCTGATAGGCATTCCATATCTGTAAAGTGAAAATTAAGCCCTAGCCTGCAAAGTCGGGGTAGATTTTGCCCTATGAATAGTCCTTCACATTTTTATTTCCTCTCACTTCCTTTGAAACCAACACCGAAACTTATAACTAAATGAGAGTTGGATGCTGTTTGTAACTTCCGTCAGAAAGAATTGGGCAAGAAAAGCTTTCAACATACCTGTAACTTACACATTTGTTAGAAGGCAAAAGATCAGTTTGACTTCTGGTCAGTGTGTTGCGTCTTCATTGTAAAATGTAAGTAACAATAACATAAACCAGCCCTGTTTAAACTCTTGTTTATAAAATTCAAGTAGTGTTACATTTTTTTCCTGAATAGCTGGCCTAGAATAAGCATTAAAGTAGCTTTCATACGACTCATAATGCCAAAAAATAATGCAATTCTGCACATTCTTTCCTGAGAGCATCCACAAATGACGTGCAAGGCATACACATTGGCCAGAGGCCATAAGCAAAAGCATTGTGTTAAAACTTTGTATGACATCAAGCCAAAAAACTACTTAGCATTTGTATCTCAGATCTCAACTGAATTATGAATTAAATAACCGAATCAAAACAAAAAGCATAAAGCACACTACATCGCACAACTTTGCTTATACACACACATACACACATGCACTTAAGTGGTGTGGATCTCTGGTGATTGATATAACCCCGGTGTGCATATGTGTGTGCGCACACACACACACACACACATAAATGCAAGACAGAGAGAGAGAAAAAAAAAAAGAAATATTTGGAGGATATATCCAGAATAAAGTACACTCCCTTTGCCACTAAGCGAATCATATCCCAGATGGGCTCCCTCTGGTGTTCAGAAGATAATGTATTTCCACATCCAACCTTATTTCTTTGAGTCCATCATTAAGGGTGTTAAAAAGTGCCAAATGTAGTAAAGGTATTATTACGAGGGAGTCCCTCATTTCACATAGACTGTTAGGGATGGGGTAGTATAGCTTTTCTATTATCTCTCATCCAGTGTTCAGATTCCTGGGTGGAATCATTTTTACCAGGACCATTAACCAGGTATTTTAACTCTAATCTTCTCCCTTATTTGCTATCCATTTACCACCTTTTGCTACACTTAAGGCAGTAGTCTTGAAGACTACCCGTTCCTGCGCTGCACAACTATCATTTGAGAGTGCAAGTGCCATCCTTTCCATAATTTCCCAGATTTTAAATGCTTAACTTTGCCACCCCCATGCCCTTTTGACGTAAGTTTGTTTGTTTTTTGATGCGATCCCTTCCCCGGAAAAACATCACCTCCCTTTTTGTCCTGACATGTCACGAGGTGGAAGCAAGGTGACCACAGCTTGGCTCACTGGAAGTGTGAGACCTTCTTACAGCCACAGCAGACCTCTCCCCGGCTAAAGCTAACACATATCTCCATCAGTTGTTCATAGATGTTTGCTGACAGCAGAGGAGTAAGGAGACCAGGCTCAGCTCCCAGCCCAAGAGACAGTATGTCCTCACGGTCCCAGACTCTACTCCTGCTCCTGGCTTGCCCAACTTCTCCTCTCCTCCTCCTCAATTCTTGCAAGCCCTCCCACTCCATTTCATTCCTCCCTTCCAGCCTGCAGTTCAGTCATTGCCACCCACGCCCTGGCTCCTGCCTGCTCCATCCTCACACCTTGCATTGATCCTTGTTAGCAACACAGCACTTGGGCCAGATCCCAAGCCTGGTAAAAGCAGGCGAAAAACTCACATTCACTCTAGTGGCCTTCTTGGACCGGGTCCTGAATGCACAAAAGCAAAGCTGGTGTTAATTTTCCCTTCCCTCGGACAGTGCTGTTAGAGTTGGCACGTTCTCCTTCGATCAGTGAAACAAGAAGCAGGGGGTGGAAGCTGGGGGAGCAGGAACAGGGGAAGAACAGAAAGCATACGCAAAAGGAGGAATGATTGCACATATGTGCTGTGAATTCTTCAGCTCAGATTAATGTTTTCCTGTGAATTTAACTGGCTGCCTTCTGGTTTCGGCCAGATGACCAGTTACATTTTAGGACAGCTATAAAGTTGAAATATTTTGACAACAGGAGCCAATGGCTGTGACTATTCCAGAAAATTAGAATTATTAAATAAACAAAAAACACTGGAGTTTCTAACTGCAGAGCATAATAATTATTGTTCATTCAGATGTAGTATTAATTCTTAGTACATCAACTTTACCGACCAAAAAACCCCAAAACATCTCATTTTAACTTTAACAAGTAAATTGTCCTTGCATCTCTATCACATGGATGGTAGCACAGCGCATCTCAATGAATAAGCTACTTGGAACATCTACAGGGTTTCATTGAAAATTAGCTAAATTTAAATTTGCTTGTAATTTAAATGTTCTCCAGCCCCAGAACCAACCTGTTGTCAAATGGAACTGAAAAAAAAAAAGTGTGCTACTGGTTAGAGTGGTAGGACTGTATCTGAGTCCCAAAGTTGGCAACAGACCTTTTACTTCTGTCTTCACTTGGATGTGGATTTAGCCCTTTTCACCAGTCTACTCAGTTATGCTGGTGGAGTGACTCTGGTGTAGCTAGTTTATCTTCATGGAAGCATCAGCACGATCCACCTATGGGCCAGGTTCTCCCCTTTTCACCCCCTGTCTGGGCTGATGAGAATTCATCATCCTCAAAGGAAAACTCCCAGTTGGCATCAACCCAGCACAGCTCCCTCATAGGCCAGCTCTCCTTGCTCTGAGTGGGAAGGGACACAGGGCACAGGGTGTTTTCTCATGCCTTGCCAATTCTTCACTGGCTTGTGGCATACTCCACTGGAAAAACCTCCTTGATCCAACTCACAGTCTGTCCCGGCCTCAGGAGCTAGTAGGACTAAGTAATGCAGAAAGCAGCTCCTCCTCCTGCCTGGAGACAGCTATGCCTGGCAGTAAAGAGGTCTGGTCTCAGTGGCTACTCCTGCATCGGTTATAAAACATCTTACCTACCCCACATGCCAGGTCCCCAGAGGGCTAGCAACAAGAGCAAGGCAACTGATCCCTGACAGCTCATTTGTGCCCTCTCTGGCTCTCACAAAACTGGCTTTTTCAAGTAGGAAAAGAGACCAGGAGAAGAAGTAGGGCCATAAAGGTTTATGAAGTTCTGTTTCACTGTTTAAATACTCCCACTACTGGTTCTCTTGCACAGAGTTTTTTCTAAAGACTAACTTCAATTTCCAGACTCACCTCTCCCAGTGGAAGGTGCAGCAGTGCCTATAGCAGAAACAAGTTTGGGGATCAAGCACACATGCTTTGTTCTTTCTCCTGGTCCTTGATCTTTCTTTCCCCCTTTCTTCAGATTTGTCAAGATCTTCCTATCCAAACACTCGTAAAGATTTAAGCCTCAAGAAATACTCAGGGAACCCTTCTCTATGTCAGTCCAGTTTCTGTTAAAAGAATGACGCGCTGCAGTGTCAAAACCTTCTGGGCTTCCCTTCTTCTGAGGACAGAAGGAAAGTAGCCTTCCCACAAAGGAGATTAGCCAGTTCAGTCATCAGTCAGTGGAAGGCTAGATAAATCCCATATTTCCCAGATTAGAGTTAAAAAAAAAGGCAGAGTATTTGTGATCAAAGAGGACAAGGCTCAGGAGAGAAGTTATTGATGTAGAAGATGCTGGCAGCAGCCAAATCAATAGCTGAAGAACAAAGGCCAGGGAGCATAACAACTAAGCAATGAAAATATTATGTGAAACCAGAAAATGAAAACACTATATGTAATCTAATCATCTGAAGTAAATGTGGCTTAATGCTGGTGGATGTTGCCCTAGAAAACGTAAAGTTACATAACAAAGTCAGAGAGCAATAAAAAGGCAAATAGTGGGTACTTAACTGTGCTTTATCATCCAAATCTAGCTCTGCCTTCTTTTCACATTTCCCTAACTCTGGACAGCGTTTGAGAGAGCATCCTCAGGAAAGAGGTCATCATGTCAGAGAAACATAGAATCGTAGAGCTCTGGACAGTGTTTGAGAGAGCATCCTCAGGAAAGAAGTCATCATGTCAGAGAAACATAGAATCGTAGAATCATAGAATGGCCTAGGCTGGAAGGGACCTTAGAGATCATTTAATCCAACCTCTCTGTCATGGGCAGGGACAGCTCTCAACTAGATCAGGCAACACATGGGGACTGAACGGGGATCGAACCCGTGACCTTGGTGTTATCAGCACTATGCTCTAACCAAGTGAGCTAACCGGTCCCCATGCAATATCATGAAAGCACCTTCAGAAACACTTCTCAAGTCCATTACATTAACTGTAATTCATAAGTTCATAACACCAAAAGTATGATTCTGAATTCACTTTGGCCTTTCTTACTTGCTGAATTCTCTTTGCAAATAAAATATTTTGGTCTAATTCAGGTGACAACAATGGCAAATGTGGGTCCTCTGCAATTCAGGGTAACAGACCATTTCTCATTTTAAAATTTGCCCAGTGATCCTTAGAAGCATCTAGTGTGAGTTCCATTTCCATAGGTACTGGAAAAACATAGGCCTGTAATTCAAATGGCAGCAAATGCAAACAGTTGTATTTGATGTGTTTAAGTGTCACTTAGATGTGGTGTTGGGTGATATGGTTTAGGGGTGAACTTGTAGTGTAGGGTTAATGGTTGGACTCGATGATCCCAAAGGTCTTTTCCAACATGAATTGTTCTATGATTCTATGATTCTATGAAATTATAACAAATTATAATCTATTTCTCAGAAAACCTTTACATGACTTTGTTTAGACCCCATTTCTGCTCTGGAGGCAGGCTGAATGAAAACATCTCTAAATGATACATATGTGCCTCATTACTATCTCATTCTCTGAGCTGGCTTGATGGAAATCTAGGGTAACAAAGGCGCAGCAAGGACAAGAGCCGATGACTAGGAATTGAAGTACTAGACTGAAAATGGAAATTTTCCAACAGACAGGGTGACTGGCCACAAGAACAGTTCATAGAGAGTTGTGATGAATTCTCTCCACCACTCGCAATTCTTAAATCAGGAATGGATGTTTTTTCAGTAGATAGACCAAACAAGAATTAAGTCAGAGAAAGCTAATGGCCTGGGTTGTTCCAGAGGTCAGACAAGGGGATACCAAAGGCCTCTCTCAGCCTTATAGTCTTTGAGTCTCCTAAATAAAAAGTTCAGGGTTTGCAGATCGTACCATAAATCCTATTCTATTTCAGGCTGCTTTCAAACTTGGGCAATGAAAGAAGAGGAAAATAAACAGATGCTGCAAGGCAAAAATTATCTGAGTGATGAACAATACCCCCATCCATGCATCAAGCATGGCAGAACATCTTCCCAGGGGTCTGTCTTATCAGTGATCTGGTTTACTTTGGCCTATTTGTCAGCGGTAGAAAAAGAAAACAGCCCCAAACCCTGATAACTATATAAGACTGATTATATCATGCAGTGATAATGAATTTGAATAGCTCTATTAGAAGAGCAGTGTGGCCTGGAAAATCCCTCACATTTTCATGGATGGTGGCTTTTCTGGGCTGCCCCTTATCTAACAGGAGGGTGTTTTTCCAGGGCACAAATTCTTTAAAAGCAGAGAAGTGTTAAGGGATTCCTTCCTTGCCTGATAGGGATTACCTCCCTTTGGTCGTACCACTCTGATCGCTGAACTCCAAACCAGATCTGGGAAATGGTCTGATTTTTAGAAAAGCAGGAAAGGAGACATCTTTCTCCGTTGTTTTGAAAGCAGGCACTATGACAAATCTGGCTGGGAGCACAACCACCCAAACAGTTGACTCATCACAGCAGAGCAGACGATGAACTCTGGCGCTGCAAGGAGGAGGGCGGGAAGAAACAGCAAAGGCGAAGAGGGCGGTGAGGATCTTTTTGAGTGGATCCACCACCACAGTGTTTGACATGTGGAAGAACTATGTCCAGGATTGCAAAATACTCTGCTTTATAAGGGTTCCCTCAGAGGATGGCTCCTTTTGGATTTTTGTGCAACCTTAAAAGCTGATGGCTCATGGCCCATTTCTTTTGGTGGTGTTTTCCTGTCATAAATTCCCCATTACGAATTTTCTGAATGGGAAGAACTTGCTCACAAATGTTAAAAGGCCAGGAGAATATGTGAATGTTTCACTCAGCTCCCTGACAACCGCTGTTATTCTGCCCCTTGTGTTCCCCTTTCCACACCACCAGCACCCACAGTCAGGAACCATGACATTTATGGGGGTGTTTGGGAGGGAATCTCTTAGAAGAGAGATTTCTGTATGTCCCTTAAGTACCTGTTAGTATATAAGAAGAAGGAAGAAGAAGACAGAACTTTAATCTACTGGAAACCCCATTTTCAGGATCTTTTTCACTATTTCAATCCCCAAATACAATCTATTCCTTGAGCAGTGAAGATGTCTAGTAGATTGGTGTCACAAACAGGCTGGTTGCACCTCTGAAAGCCTTGTGAAGCTCAAAACTAAATCCATTGATTGCAACAGAGAGTTTTCTATAAGTAAATGCCCAAGAACTTCAGGATGCAAGCTGAGTCTTTGTGTAAGATATTGTATAAAATTACTATGAGTCCTCATCTAGACAAGCTAAGATGGAATGGTTGGGACAGAAAGACACTGGATGAAAGAAAGCCTGTTCTTACACTCATTTTGAGAGGGAAAGCTCATGTGTAATGCAGCTATGCATGTTTTACTTATGATCATGTTGCAAATGTCTGGGCACTAGCATGTAAACCTATATTCTTTAAATGTCAATGCAGTGCCAGAACCACAGCACTCACATTCAGAAAACTTTCCAGGACTGGTAGATTGACTTCATTACATTTTCATCA
Organism: Apaloderma vittatum; assembly: GCF_000703405.1. Taxonomy (NCBI): domain Eukaryota; kingdom Metazoa; phylum Chordata; class Aves; order Trogoniformes; family Trogonidae; genus Apaloderma; species Apaloderma vittatum. Next base: position 207,916 of record NW_009704197.1, read on the forward strand.
CAAGAATGACAAATTACAGCCCACTATTGGCACCAAACCTTCAGATATGTCCACATGAAGTTCGAGTTCACATCAAACATTTGAAATATTGCCATGGTCCTTGGTGTGAGTAGACACAAGCTACACTGTATCTAATGGTGCCTTGTCTCTTAGGTGTCAGAAGAAGGTTTAAACCCATCTATCAGATGACTAGTCAATTATCCAGCCTTTCCTGTGTCCCAGAGGGCATTTATTTTATGCTGTAAAATATGAGGTTGGATTACCATTATCATGATCTTCCTTTTCATAGTTACAGATGTTGCTGATAGTCATAAAATTATCTAGCTCTTTTAAGAGTCCAGCCACAATATATTATCTTGATGACCACTTATAGCAGTGAACCCCATAGATCAGCTAAATGTTGGGAAAAGTGGGGATTCCCTTTTACAGGGACAAAATTTACTACCTTTTAATTTTATTGGGTAGGGGTATACCTCTAACAGTTTAGATTACATGAAAAGGTATGTCTCATTTCTCTGCCGGATCAAAAATAGTTTCAGAAACCATAAATGCAGTTTGATAGTTATCAGACCAAAAACTGCACTCATTTGCCAAAGCACAAACCAGAATGAGGCTTTCAGCTCCTCCCATGCTGGTGGCCTCCTGGAATGGGTTTGCATCTCTGACACCACAGCCTCCGTTCCCTCTCCCCCTCACCGCCATCTCCACCCCCTACCTCCAACCTTTTGCTTGTCAACACTAAGCTCTGTCCAATTATTCACCTTTTCAAAAGTGATTTATTTTCAGGATAACCTAATAATGTCAAAACCAACACCGTTATGCTCTATCACCCATCAGAATGGGCTGGAGAGAGAAGGGGGTAACCATACTGATTAACTTTGCCTTGCACTTTTTACCTGTCGGGCTGATGAATTGCACAGCCAACAACTTAGGAATCATTTGGTCAGTTTATCGTAAACAACTCCCTTCTACTCCTTCGCACTTCCTAATAGCATGCTCTATCGCAATTGCAGCCCTGTTCCCTACCTCCTGTTTCAAAGGTAATTATTTTCTTCTTGCAGCTCAGTCGCTGCTGGTAAAGCATTACACAAGCTGATTAATGTTTTGTGCCACTGCAGCAATTAGGTGGAGCTTGTCAGACTGTTTGTTTGTCTTCCAAAGGTTTTGTTAATAAAAATGAGAGCCCTCTTGGCAAATTCTTCTTTTTCATCTTACAAAGGACTGGTTGAGTCTGAACTCTAAGACATGCAAACTGGGAGTTTTACCTCCCAGAAAGGTGTTTCAAGAAAACCAAGGACTTGCAGAGACATGGTGCTTTCTCTGTTTTCTTCCTTGGAAGGAATAATTTCCACCCTAATACAATCATCTCCATCCATCTCTACCATGTGTGTTACCCAGATGATGCTGGCAGAACATAACTCAAGGTTGTTTACTTCTCCTCTCTTTTGTTTTTTTTGGCTGGAACCCATTCAGTTGCTGACGGGTGAGCTGCAGCACAAATGATGCAGCTCATGCTCCCTCTGCTCATTTCGCAGTTCAAGTGTGGCAAAAGGACAAGAACCTTGCTCTCTGCTCATGGCTGTGCTAAAACCAGGCAAGACTCTACACAAAGACAAGCATTGCTTATTAAAAAAAAAAAGTAATTGCAGCTGAAAGAGGGCTGGAAGAACATACTTATCAATATTACGTTCATTTATACACACAAGAAAATCTTGTTCCATGACTGTGTTAAATCCTTCTTTGGTGCAACAGCCAGTTCACACGGTGGCAAGAGTGTCCTGAAGGCTGCATGGACATAAGGGATTGCAGCTCTTGGAGAATGTGGAGAGATTCCTGTGCTCTGTTTTAAGTAGGAGTCAGCAGATGACTTGGGATAATCTAATTTGTGCAAGGAATATATTTCATTCACATTTTGCTCTCAGAAAAAGCAAGAGCACAGTAAACAACATCTTATCTATACCCATATATTCAGCTCAATTCCATGGAGTTTTGCCATTGACTCAATTGGAACAAGATCAGTCCTTAATCATTAAAAAAACACATTTTTACTCTTGTTCTCCTGCACTTTATGCAATATATTATGTCGGAATGGAATAGACTTTTTTAAGAAGTGAACAAGCATTCTGGCATATTCTGCAGAATTTTGGATGACAAATCTCTGGTGCAATAAATTGCCCACTCTGTAGCAAAGCCTTACATGCAGCCATTTTGTAAAAATTTATTTTATGGGTTCTTTTTTTCAGTCACATACAAAATAATATTTGTTTTCTGACATTCTTGGTAAATAACTGTTTATTTAAAGGATTGAAAGGAGAAAAATGTTAGCTATTCTATTTGTTTCCTTCATGAGGAAAAATTTTAAAGTTTCTTAAGAAATATTCAGGTGCAATCCAATTGTAGGGAGCTGAAATGAGACCTTGTTATTTTATCCTTGCACTTATCTTCATTAAATTTACATAAAAAGTAGAATTATCTATTTTATATAAGTAAATATACTTACTTGTTTTCTTCAATTATCATCGTGGAGGTATTGCCCATAATATGTATTATAAGGCTAGATGAAGAAATGAACACCTAAAATGTCACTTAATAGAGTGTTTATTTTCAGTCTTTTCTGAAGAACTCTTTCTCGTGTATCCCATATGATGATTAAAAAAGGTCATTATATTGCTTGCTATACATGAGTATCAAGCAATTTACTGCTTATCATGTGAAGTATATGAACAAGCCAAAGCACACAGATCAAAACCAAAAGTAGAATAGGATAAAGTGTCGAACCAAGAAGCTCCTGACCAAATTCCAAACGTTGATCCACTTCTTACCGCCAATATTCCCTAAACAACTGATGAGGAACCATCACAAATTAAATGTTTCTGCCTTTTTGCTTGCACAGGAATTATATCAAAAACTGCTTTTGAATTAACCATTTCACCTGTGACTGGACTTACTCACATTCTACCACTGAAAGATGCTCCTTACCTTTATTAGGCCTTTGTATTAGATATTAGTCTATCTGAAAAGGTGTCACCAGTCTGATCATCATGAACAATTTGGATTGGGTTAAATTACTCTCTCTCTCTTTGCTGAACTGTGAGCAGAGGTATCTGCCCAGCAGCCTGTTAACCTGACATAGATTATTGGACAAGGCTACCACAACAAGAGAAGGAAGCTGAGGAAACGTGCGGGTTAGCAATCACCAAGCCTATTAAACTGCTCTGAAATCCCACCCTTCGGATTCACAATTTCTCATGTTTTGGCATGACCAAGAGGCAGACTGGTGAAGCAAGAGGATCTGTGGGGGTGTGAAAGGGATGACCCTGGAAACAAAATATTGGTTTTACATCACAGGGTATCCATTACAGGAGAATTTCCTCTGGCGCCAGCAGGTATTTGAGCAGGCATCTGGATGGATCCCAAAGGGGGGAAGGAAATGGAAGTGGAAGTTTTTAGAGGGGATCAAGATGTTAAGCCTTAAAACTGTTTGAACGACCCACCCTGACTAACCTGCAAGGTTTTTTCTATGTGATGATCTTTAGTGGTGGTGGATTTTAGGACTGATTTCTTTTTCTCCTTTCTTTCCCCCCCTCTTTTTTTTTGTGCTGCTAGGGAGTTACAGCCAAAAGTGCAGAAGGGCACTAGTAAAGGAATGTAAAGTCCATCCCTGATCATTGATGAGAAAAATCATCTGATCCATAGCAGCTTCCTTTTCCCTGCACTGGGTACACTGATTATACAGCTAATCCTGAGAGTTATCTGCTGCATTCCCAGTGCTTTATAAAATACTATTAGTTTTACTGGTAACTGCAATCACAAAATACCACAAGCTGGTCTGATAGAGTTTTAGCCTGGAAGCAAATTTTGGCACTTATTTATTCCCCTTGTGCTTGGGAAAGAAAATCTTCCTTGGGGGTCTGAAAGCTGATTCATTAAATCCTAGCTGTCTGCTGAAGTGCTCAGTAAAAGTGACTCTGATTTATTTGGATTTGTCACTATAAAGGTCTCTGGAGACAGCTATTTATCCTCTGGGATTCTTGACAAATTGGCCAAGTGGTCTGGGCAGTCCAGAGGGAGGATGGTCTTCTCTGACCCCTCAGAAGGCCAGAGAACAGGTAATCACTCCCCCAATCACAAACACACACTGAAATCGCATTGCTGCCAAGACTCCTCTACCCACCCAGAAGCTGGTCATCCGTGGCTCAAATCTGGTCTTGATCTCACCAAAGGGTGAGTCTGAGCCACAAGTATAGTCTATAGCTATAGGAACAGACAGGTAACCAAGAGCTCATGGGATGGATTATTGCTGAGGAGGGTACGTTCTGCTGAACTGGAGCCTGGTAAAGGTGTTTGTCCTGCTGTGGACAGAATTTATTAAATACTTGACTGTAATGCAGTAGGATCAAATTGGACCCTAACTTTACCAGTGTATTTTAACTCCCTCCCAGCAATGCAAACTAGGTATCCTTCTAACTGCAAAAGAGAACTGGCAAAAGGAGGAGGAAGAAATCTGCTGCTGTTTTCTTACAACCCCACTTGTGTGACTTTCCCCGTGCCATAGCATATAAGGTGGTGTAGTGTCTAGTGTCAGTTCTTCCCTTTAATTATCCGCTAGCCTGGCTGAGAGCTATATAAACACATTACGGTCACTTGCAAGTAATAGATACTGCAACTGCCTCTATCTTTCCTTTTTAACTCTTTCTGTCTGTCTTGCCTTTCGTGTTCCTCTGAATTTTATCAAACTGTTCAATAATGTGCACTTTGGCCCAATTTCTTTGGAGCTGACTTAAGCTATTGATCCACTCATAGGTGCCACAGGGAAATAAGCACCTTCAGGGTATGATTAAGGCCACTTAAGATCTACATGTCCTCTCAGATCCAGATGGAATAAATTCAGGATTCTGTGTCCAGAAGTATTGTTCCAAATGGTTGGAATAGAGATGATAAGAAAAATACATCGAAGTGCAGGAATAACCTGGGAAAATGACAGCCTGCCTCAGAGTTAGCTTGCTCTTACTTAAGGATTTTATCCTCTTGGCACACAGCTCTCCCTGTTCTCACCCATATGATGAGAAAGGTTTGTCTAATGCCAGCACAGTAGCATACACCTGAAATATTCAAACTAGAGGAAATCAAGTTCAGTGGCAGCTGAAAGAAAGCACGGGTGAGATTAAACACCAACATGAGGGGGAATTCTGCAGCAGTTGCTTTGTTTGCAAGGGATACACAGGGATAAGCTGGTCTCAGCCTGCCTAGTAGTGGAGGATTCAGGCCTTGAATAAATCATTACAGATTGCGTTTAGCATAAAAATGGTGTGAAAGTAGCTAAAGTTCATGTTACAACCTCAGAACGAAACACCATAGACTTTTAAAAGGCGCAGGGTGTGGGCGTGAGTCCTGGAAAGGTAACAGCAACGGTCTCTTTACTCTACTTGGTGGTTGGATTACTTCAACCCAGGGGTTTTGCCTGGCAATCTGTCTTGCTAAAAGTCAGGGTAAGATAAACTGTACCCTGTCTCTGATTTCTGCAAGAAAGAAAACAATTGAACGACTGCTCATTCATCACTGAGCCACCCTCCCCCCTTTCCAACACCTTGTGTAGGGTTGTATATCCTAGAGCTGTTTAGCTTTCCTCATCCATTTCATAAAAGGAAAACAAAGAATTTCAAGTACCGAGATATGTATTTTACAACTTTCCTGTAATAAAGACAGTTCAGAATTGGAAGGGACAGATCAATAAAGAAATTACTTGGCTATTATTACAGTTGCTATATTCAATGCATGTATCATCACATGCCACTTATGTGAAAGTAAGTTTAATATCAGAGGACTTCCTTTTTTTAGCCCTGCCTCTACAATTGTTCTCATAAATACATCTACATACCCATAAAAAAAAGCATTCATTTTTGTGTACCAATCGGCTCAAATTCAGCTCAGATGCAGCTTATGGACTTAGGAATGTGTGCTTTTGCTACTCAGTTGTGAAAAATAGAAAATATTATTTTAAAAGTTCCTTTAACAGTTTGAGCTATTTAAATCAGTGAGAAACAAGTTAACATAGAACAAACTGCAAAAATTGCCAATCTGCAGTGGGACAAGCAGACTGAAAAGGGAAAGGGTGGCATACAAAGATGGGAAACAAAAGCAGTCAGGATATATATGGCCGTAGGAAAAAGCAGTACCTCAGGTAAGAAGAAACAGCTAGGCTTGCTGTGATAAGCTGAGTGTATGCTCTGCTATCAGGGAAGCAAATGAAGTTGTATTCCTCTTTCTAACAACTCCAGCTTTGTGCGGCTTGTGGTACAAAGCACTTTGCTTCAGGTGCTGAGCTTGCCTGGCCGCTTCTCACCCTCGTACAAAGAGATGCTTCAGAGCACGTTATCTTGCACACGGCCATCACACAGGTAAGTACTGATGGAGTCTTAGAAACCAGCGTTTAAGAACTCAAAAAGTGGACACCAAGAGAAGACGAGACTAAAAGCTGACTTCTCTGCAGCCGCACTGCACCCTGAAAGTCTGCATTAACTCATGATTCAAGGAAGTAAGACCCTTCATGGAAGAGACAATTAATTACAAAAAGGCATATAGAAGCCTAGTAATGGATTTTAACTCTCCTAAGGGAATCCTGTGTTTTTACTGAGGAAGGATTACAGGAAACTAAAGTAACACTTTATTTTTCTTCACAGAGAGCTTGGGGACTTTGGAGTAATTTAGTCAATGGTGATTTGCTACTTGTGCTATAGTGTTACCAATGATGGTACTCCTGGTCTGTTTATTAAACTTTTGGCTTGTCACTCATCACTAACAGGATCAAAACTCAATGTTTTTCTTCCTATAAAAGCAACTTTTCTATCTTTCAGAATTACTATAAGACTGAGGGACAAGTGCTTTCATCTAAAATCAAAGTCAAGCAAGTATCCATTTTGTAAGACATGTGAGCATAAAAATGTGCCAATGTAAACATCAGGTATCTGAGTGAAAAATGTTAATTGGCATTTCAAGAAATGGGGAGACATCACAAAGATATTTTAGGCTTTCAACATATTTGCAGTATTCTAACATCAATCATTTTCTTGCAACTATCAGGTTATTTATCTTAGCTACCCTTGGTATCCATTACCATAGCGCCTAAGCCCCTCATGAAGTTTCTGTAGAGCAGGGAAGTGTTCTCGTCCTTTTTTTATCACTGAGGAACTGCAGCAGAAAGGTTCCCCCTTTTGTGGCCACCTAAAAAGCCCGTAACATAGCAGAAAATCAACCCACATAACCTGGATGTCTGGCTATCACCTTAACCAAGGAAGAGTCTGTCTCTTTTAAATTAGCCTAGTTTGCACTTCATTAATTTGCAACATAAATTGCAGAAGCAAGGCTGTTACATGTATCAACAAGCCATTAGCTGTAAGACTGATTCCACTGACACTTAGAAACACGGGAATAACACTAGGCTTGCATCCCAAAAGGTCTCTGCCAAGGAGAGGTGAAAGACTACAGTGAGTCGGGGCATTAGGGGAGGAGAAGAAGAAAGATCACATGGTGTTATTGCTGTGGCTGCTGCACTAGGCAGTTCACAGAGACTTTCCCTGGAATCACTTGTTCTTCAGATCAGAACATGGCTCTTGCTCTGGGAAGCCCAACCTGGCCCCAGATGACCCGTGTCCATTGAACCCTATGGAAGTTTGCTTCGTGATTCTGCTTAGAGCCCCCATGCTTGAACAGATTGACTGAGCAGCTCCTTGGTGAGGGTTTTGCATAAGTGGAAAACCTTTTTGAGGAATTCATTTGCAATATTGAGAGGAAACTTGTAGATGCTATGTCACATACACATCATCTCTTCCACTCTGTGATATTTCAGGCAACATAGCTCATATTGATCACACATACATCTTTGTTCAGTCCTTATAGAGCAAACATCAAGATATTTCTGCCACCAAATTTTGGTATGTGGTAAAAGGCATGGCACAAGATGTCTGGTAAATTTGCTATGTGATTCAAATTGCCTGCATGAGAAAGACAGACCTGCCTTATTTCGGTGCAAAATCTGACTAACAGAGATCTGTTGTGCAGAGCAGAACTACTCAAAATCATATGGAGATTAAAATAAAACATCAAAATGAACACCCTTCAGCTAGCCACAAAATCTTTCCTTACTGCTTTAAATAAGGAGGTTCTCTCTTCACACCACCCTCAGCCATCATCCCATCTGATCTTAAAAAACAGACTGCTTTAGTATCTGGTCCCTTGGAACAGAGGCCTTACCTTTAAAAAAAATTGGCCTTTCTGCTTTGGATGGACTTAGAGCAGCCATTAGGCGTTGCTTTCTATTTCCCCACACAGAACTGCACAAACATGCAGGGCCTGCTAGTTCTGGTTAGCAGAAGGTCTAATGGCTTGTGTCTCTGTTCTCCTCTAACCAGCTTTCCTTCAGGTTAGTCACATCCCCAGTTAAGAACCAAATGCCAGGCAGTCCAAGCATCACCCTGGATCTGTATACACAAAGGAAAAGAGAGGAGCAGGGAGGGGAAAAAGATCAGGACGGCCTTCACAGTCCATATTTGGGGCTTTTTCTTCCCTTGCTTCTCTTGTTTCAGTTCTTTGGTTCTTTCTCAGTCTCATGGGACTCCACTGCAACCCATATTTAAGGTCTTCCTTTTATGCTTTTTCATCCGTTCATTTTTAAAGCTATTTATTTCCTCCAAATTACTCAAATAGACTTTTATTACATGCTTTTGCCATACCACTTTCTAAAACAACACCATTTTCTATATGTATTATGAACTATGATACGGACCATAAAACCAGAGGACTGCACTGTGGCAAAGTGCCATGACCCCACTTTGGGGATGTTCCAGGAGCTCTGAGAGTCACAGTTTGTGAGGCATGTATAAGATCTGTCAGAGTCAGAAGAAATGCACAGTGACTGTGTCGCTTGAGTAGGATGTGTGATCTGCTTTCCCCCTTGCCTTGCCAGCTATTGTTCCCATTTAAGACTCATCCACAACACATACAATCTTCAGCTAACTACTGTGTTGGGTGAATCCCTATGTGCAATCGTACACATGAATAGTTGAATATTACCAGTGTGCTGTTTTCAGAGATCAGTATTTTTGGCCCAAATGTTTTTCCAGCTCTCTATGGACACTCCTTTTGATGTCAGTGCACCTAGGCATGTATATTTAAAGGTTTAATGTGGCCACCTATCAGAGCTGGTAAAATGCAAACCCCCATGACAAATGGAGTTCAGGGAATCCAACAGCACAAACCGTGGCCAACTCAGTCTGTAATGGTATAAACAGGCTGCCCAGAGAGGTTGTGGAGTCTCCTTCTCTGGAGACATTCAAAACTCGTCTGGACGCGTTCTTGTGTGACCTACTGTAGGTGATCCTGCTCTGGCAGGGGGGCTGGACTAGATGATCTTTTGAGGTCCCTTCCAACCCCGAACATTCTGTGATTCTGTGATTCACTTATAAAGCAGCCTACAAAGAGCCTGGGTTCCAGCACATGACATTTCATTTGGATGGAAATAGAGGACACAGGCCGACCTACTACATTTTATGATGGATGCTGTGGGAAACTGACTTTCAGAAGCTATGAGCGCTTTAAGTGAATAGGAATTTCAGAAAATCTGTGTCTACATGCACACATATCATGCCATAAACCATACAAGTAATAAAAGCTCACCAGAATAGCTGACATTCTTCCTGCCACTCCCTTACAAAGTGTTCTTCTTTTCCAGTTTTTCCTCTGAAGCAAAGATCTTTTATTTTCCAAAACTTTATCCAGTGTGCTAATTATTGGAAGGCAAAAGAAAACTTATTTCTTAACGACAAATTTCATCATGTCTTAAAGCCACAAAAATGCAAAGGATTAGCCAGAGATATCCAAAATAAAACAGTTATGTCTGCACTTTAATCCTTCAGTGATAATTTTGCATAAGATATATTGGCTTTTTTGCATATTTCTCTTGTAACCACTACATAAAAGAGCCTGCAGTTTACAGTGTCAACTATCTCGTAATATTTCAAAGGCACGTCCCGGAAGCAGTGTGTAGTAACAGTCCCTGCAGTAGAGATGGAAGGGGATACGTCTCACTGTCCATGAGTCTCCTTTAGTATAGAATTAAATGTGCCTTATAAAACAAAAATTACTCAGACGCTTAGGTTTTCTTCCTACAAGCATCCAGCAAAAGGAGATTCACTTGCACACCTGTGAAAAGTTAATTGAACGTTTGGGCTCTGTGCTCATGTCGAGGATGAGCCATTTCGTTTCTACTTCAGTAATTTCTACAGCTTGCTGTCTTCTTGTTCCTGGTGTACTCAGCTTCTGGCTGACAGGTGCTTTGCAAGACATTGCTTAACACAGCAGCAGTACCAGAAACTCTCACCCAAGACCTGGTATGGGTAGGGGACAGGGGCGGAGGCAGTGAGTAACCCCAGGATTTAATGCATCCTTCATGATTAGGACACTGGCCTTGTTGTCAGGATATCTCTTAGGTATTAGGATAGTCAATCATGACTTCATTTCTACAGTGGTAGCTTTTGCCATTCTTGTTCATATAGTCTGTTTTGCTCTGTGAGCAGCCCTGCTGATTTTTAAGAAGCTACTCAAAAGAAAAAGTACCAGATGGCATAAGTCAGGGTGGTAGAAATCCTCCAGTTATCATACGTACAGGTAGTCCCTGTAGTAGACAAGAGCACTACTTATACATGTCACAGACTTTGTCATCAATGTGACAAAAAGTATTAAAATATAAAATCTGGAACTAAATATACTGAGTTTCCTAAGATATTTTTTTCAATATCTACTAAAGACATTTTTTTTTGGAATTCAGTTTCCCAGAGTTTCAGTGCTTCAGGCTTTGTGACATTTCAAGGTTTAAAAAGTCACATGAGATGGAGTTACGGCTGCTGCATAACTTCCTACATAAATTTTCTTGAAACTGTAGTTTACTTCCTTTTAAATTTTCTAATCTGTAGTCAGAGAGACTGATTTTTTTTCCGTTCTATGTATCAGCAAAACTTTCAGATGAAATGAGAATAGCAAGAAATTAGAATAGCAGGAAATATTGTTCGAGTTTTCCCCCCCCCACAGTAAACTATTCTAGAAAATAGAACAGTTTCAAAAAAAGTTCTCAAAAAGCTGTTATTCCTTAGCAATTTGAAACAAGTTTCTTGGGGAGGGGTACTGACACTGGTATCACATACAAATATGTGCTTCTTAGGCCCATTCTCCAGAACAGCTTCTTTTACTGTCTTGGCAATGACATTATTTTTTCTCTTTGTGTATTGCTTTATGTTATTTATCACAATGTCTTTTACCTTTTAAACCGTAAGTATGACCAGAAACAGATAAACAAGACTAGAAAGGGGCCATGGGAGAATTTCAGTACCTTTGCCCTTCTGAAAAGCTAGCCCACTGTTACAAACAACTTTGATCCATTTCCCTAGCACTGTCCATCCTCCACAATGGAAAAAATAGAATCCTATCCAATACTGCAGGATTATTACATTATTAGTAATACTATTATTAGCAGTATTATTAATATCTGTATTATTTGTACTAGTTAAATATATTATTAGTATTATTTCACTTAAGATAAGTAAAAGTATGTTTCTGAAGTCCCTCCACTATTTTACTTAATTTTCAGGTGAGCAGAAGTAATCTCAGTGCAAGCCAATTGGTTTTTTAAATTGCAACTTGAAAACAATAATCTGGTTGTACTTTTATTCCAGATTATTCTCAAACTGGATTGAACATGATTTGTGATCAGCTGGCTGCCTATGGGTGACTTCCTTGGTTATTCTCCAAATACAGGAAAACACCTGTATTATATTGGGGTAGAATTTTAAAAGCAGCTACTCATTATGCTTTCCTCCGCTGTGGGTGATCTGAGGTTTTTCTTGGGTGATTGTTCATTTCACAGTGCCTTGATAAATGACACAGTATAGAGAAAAAACCATAAAAACAAAAAAGCACACACACACAAAAAATTCCCCAAAATACCCTGAGCCATGCCATGCAAAATCATGAGACACCTGCAGAAATCTTGGGCTTAAGTTCCAACGTTGTTCTCACATTATCACGTTATACCAGCCTAGGGGAAGGAAGGTTGGAGGCATAAAAAGCGAGGCTCTTTTTTTGGGGAGGGAAATCTGTAACCTGCCATAGCTCAGCATAAGACTTTATGTGACATATCCCTTATCGGACATCCTTCAGTCCAGGCATCCCGAATCTCTCTCGCCAGCATCCCTGATGTGTCCTAAATGATCTTATGGCTTAATGGGTCTCAATCAGAAGTAAAAGAGAGATGCGCTTTCCTGTGTAGCCAGAGCAACATAGAGGAGAAAGTCATCTATAGGGCAAATCCACAGATTTGTACTCATGTTCTCCATGCCAGTATTTCAGCTTCCTGTTTAAAACATGAATGAAGAAGTGAATGTATTGGAAAGGCCAAAAGGACTTTAGCTCCATCTGTCTTTCCACACCAGTTATTCACCCAGCGGCTGGTCTGTGGTCCCAGTCATTTAACTGGGTAAGTAAGTGGGCACACCACCACCACCGTGGCTGTGGCCATCACGGCTTTACCCTTCCCACAGGAATGGGTTGGTCTCCACCCTGTCGGTCTCCACCCTGTCAATCTCCACCCTAAACCAGGGCTGCAGCTCAGAACAAGTCAGGAGGACTGGGCAAGGCAATTCAGGTGAGGGGAGAGGGATTGAAACTGTGAGCCAAATTAGGGGTACAATTCCTGGGCTTGCCAGAAGGGACATAAGGAGCAGGAAGGTTGGAAAAGGAGACTTTCAACTCATGTAACAAATAAGGAACCAGTAGTTACCCAGAGATTAGAGGATACTTTGTTTTACGTCTGCCCATATTAGTGACTTTGGAGAGGGAAAAAGGGGCAATTATGTTGTTGAAAAAATGCATGCATAAAGGACTCAAAGTAAATTATACTACACTAATGTGAGTATATAACACACAATAATCTCCACAAAATGAACACAGAAATGTATCTTGTGACTCCACAGAAGTGTGTGGTCTGTATTACATCAATTTTACTGGTCCCAAGGACTCAAAAATATATGTAAGTCAGTAAAAACTGCAAATGTATGGAAATTTTAAAGGATACACACTTTGATTTTCAGAATGTACATGCAGCAACATACTAAAGGCTTTTTTAAGAAGCCAGATCATTCCTTATGCTTTTTACAACAGATTTTTAGAAACTACTGAAGTTAAAAATAAGTCATAGAAAGGATGTGAGTATACAGTTCTTTGTTGTTTTGTTCTTCTGGGAGCTTCTGATGCTGAACTTTAGATGAGATTTTGTGCTCTATGGTCATTTGTGCTTAGAGACACAAGCAACTTCAACTTGGTTTTCTGCCATCCTTGCTCCAGCAAGAGTCTTGTAGCTCATTTCTGACATCAATCACTTGGAACATAAATCTCTGCAATGGATGTGGCCATTTAAATCTCCACCTGCACAAACAACAATTAGGCCTAGAAAATAAGGAGGCTCATAAATCTCAGCACTAGTGATTAGTAATATTTTGGATCTGCAACAAGGATGTTATAAAGAAAAAAGAAAAAAAAACCAACAACCCTGAAGTTAATTCATTAATTAGGACTGATATGCTGACAATGTTTACTTTATACACAGAGAAAACACAACAGGGCACAGTTAACATAACATGATGTTAGAAGTTAGTGAATTCGCAAAAGCCCAGGGCTTGGAGATATGGTATCTTAATGTACTTATCCTATTGTGAGTGGGAAGGTCTTATCTTCCAGCCAAATGGTAAAAAGCTGTTTTAAAGTTTAGATCTGCCGTTTTCCTTCTGGTGTATGTGAGCCAAGGAACCAAGATGGATCATGAGGTAGGAAAGATTTCCTTGCTAGTTATTTATATATATATATATATATCTTGGCAGACATACCAGTTTGGCCATCCCCAATTTTTGTTTGTTTGTTTTTTGTTTAGTGCATGCAGAAAATGTGATGTGATGCTCACATAAATCAGTAAGAGGCTTCCCTGTGACTCCAGTGATTAACTCCAAAGCTACTGCATGCCTTGATGACATCTCAGGCTGTACTTTTTTTTACCCAGAGCTATGTGAATCCTCAGGTAAGTAGCTGAATAGAATAAGTTGCTCCTGCAATCAGATGGGTTACCTTGTCCAGAAAGCTCCCGTTTACAAATTGTGCCCGTTCTTTAGTCCCCTGTGTTCCAAACCCAGGCTGCTGGGGGACCCACAAGGTTTCAGGAAGCATGTGAGGAGGAAATTAGCTATGGGAGCAGATTCACACTTCACTGGCCTCTTTGAGCTCCACATGTGGGTTTAGGGGAAGGTTTTACCTGGACAGGAAGAAGAGCTAGGCCAAGGTTAAATGCTTTTAAAAGCCTGTTCTGCAGAGACTAAATACATGTGTGCATAAAGATCACAACTGCAGTGATCTTTCTGCTCATTCAAACTACACAGCAACTCGCTCATTCACACTAGTGGTAACGTGACAAGTAATGTTTGGCCCCAGAGGTTGCAGAGTATGGCCAGATGCCCTCACTCTCACAGCTTCCACAGAAGGGGCCTTATCTTACCTCTTTATTCAGGCAAAACTCCCTGACTTTTGCACATGCATAAAGCTGCAGACAAAATGCTCCACGGGTGCCACAGAATAACATCTGCTCTGCAACACACTGAGAAAAGGACTTTTCTCTTTGTGAACTCTACCATCCCCCTTTTCCTTCATTTCAGCACACACCCTTGCTGCCCCATCCACAGCCATGCTGACCCTCCGCTGGTGGCAGCATGGTGCTTCTTCTTGGCTCGGTGGTGCTCAGCAGACCACAGAGATCTCGGCCACCCAGCACACCTGCAGCCTCTGGGATGATCACAGCTGGGGCAACTCAGAGACAGTGAAAGAGAACCGGGACTTGTGGGAGGTCACCCAGGGAGGTTGGAAGAAGTCACATCCTCCTGCCTCCAGCCCATGGGCTGTGACGGCAAGGTCCATGCTGCTGGCTGGGCGATGGAGCACTCCCTTCCTGGAATACACTAGTAGCTGGACAGGATGCGTTCGCAAATGTAATCATTCACAAATCTCCCCCAGATTAGGTTACAGGACAGCATTTCGACGGCACGCATTACAAAGCTCCCTGGAAGGCTTGGCTGGTGGATCTGCTGCTCTCTCTGCTCATGACCCATTTTGGCTTTCGTCAAGAATCATGACACCAGCTGCCTGGGTCATCTAGGAGGCAAGGAGGGGGAGAGCAACCCTGGGCTGGAAAGGGAAATGGGGAAGGAGCAGAGGAGGAGGAGGAAGGGGGAGGATAGAAAGACAGAGGAGGGGAGGAGAGAGGGAGAGAGTTGCTTTGCTCCAGTTGTGAAGATTTGAATCCCAGTTCTGAGCTCTCGGCAAAGGCTTGCTGGGATACCTCATTCCCTGTCCTGTGCAAAGGTCTGTGATTGGGGATGTGGTGTGCTCAGCGGGCAGGGCCCCTCCCCTGGGCTGGATCCGCCTCTCTTATCCCCCAGATAAATTACTAGTGTCCTCACTAAATTCCTCGGCTTTCTCTCTCTCACTCCCTCTCTCACACACACT
>NW_009704197.1:223839-225186 GCF_000703405.1 Apaloderma vittatum
GATCCAATGGCGAAAATGGCTCCCCTAAGAAAGGGAGAGGGGCCTCGGGCAAGCGGAAGAAAGCTCCCCCCAAGAAGAGCCCTTTAAATGGAGTGAGCCAGGAGGGAAAGCAGGTCCAGAGAAATGCTGCCAACGCCAGGGAGAGGGCAAGAATGAGGGTCCTTAGCAAAGCCTTCTCCAGGCTTAAGACCACCTTGCCCTGGGTGCCCCCAGACACCAAGCTTTCCAAACTGGACACCTTGAGGTTGGCCTCCAGCTACATCGCTCACTTGAGGCAGATCCTGGCCAATGATAAGTACGAAAATGGCTACATCCACCCCGTCAACCTGGTAAGTCACGGCCCACGGGGACCAGGTGCTCTGCGCGTGTGTGCATGGGGAAAGGCGGACGAGGAGCTGGGACGAGCATGCAAGGGGGAAAGCCTTCGCTGTGCTTCTCACAGAGATTTTGGTGCCAGTAGGGTGGCAAAGTGTACTGTGCCTGCCCCGTGCCCCAATAGCTGAGCAGATCGGGCCCCATCCACTGTTCCTGGCAATGCCCTCCAGGAGACAGGCAAAGTCCATGCTGGCCATAAATAGGTAGAGACAGGTTTTACTGCTGAGAACTGCCTGAGAAACCTCAGCAGGTTGATGGTAGCTTCTTACCTGCAAGCAGGCAGGCATAGGAATCTGGGTAGAGAAGAGTAGGAAGGACCCAAACCAAGGACACAGGGTTTATTCTTATTCCTCCTCTCTAGCCTAACGTTTCCTGCCATAATACTCTGCTCAAGCCCTAGCGATTTTTAAGACAGAGCTCTCCAGGCTCTGCACTCAGCCACTCAGACTTGCTGAGTCCAGGACGTTTCTCTGACCCGTGTAAGCTGGCAAGAGAGAAATAAATACCAATGCAGACTCCCCAAGGGGGGTGTCTGCCCCAGGCACACTCCGCAAAGCCTCCCTGAGCTGCATGGCGTCCCACCTCCCACAGAAAGTTTTCCCCAGCAGCCCAGGGTCTCCATCCACAGTCATCAAAACCACACAGTTTCCAGCTCTAAAAATATGTGCAATTAATGTAAATCAGGGGTGGGCGAGATCTGCCCAGGCTCTTTTTAAATATCCAGTCTTTACACTGCCCACACATGTGGACTCTGCTGGATAAAGGGATGGCAGAAAGAATCTGTGGGGACGTTTCACTGGAGTCCAGCTCCACCTTTTGAGATCTGGACTCTGCAGGAAAGCACATTACCCGCTGTGTCAGCTGATAAGGGCCTGGGAGATAATTTTTGGCTAAAAACAAAGTCCTCACCACAACAACATGGGGGAAAAAAAGTTAAAAAACACCAACACCCAGTCCAGATATAACCCACTC
>NW_009704198.1:0-50648 GCF_000703405.1 Apaloderma vittatum
GCCCTAGCGTATGGGCAAGAGGAGGAAACACCTACATGACAGGAAGGCTCAGCTGTGGCCACTGCGGTGCACACATCTGGGGCCATGCCCATGGAAAGGCTCTGAAGATGAGGACAGTGGGCAAGCGAAATGATGTAGGAGTTGACACCTGGGGGTGGGGTAAAATAAACTGCTCAGCTGCTGCCCAAAACCTGCCAAGTGGTTCACAGCAGCCCAGCCAGAGGCTGCCCTGTTGGATGTCCCAGATATGAGGCTGTGCATGGCAAAGGCACCAGGGTGAAAAAAAGTAGGGAAGACAGAGGGTGTAGCTGTGGTCTGGAGGAAGGAGAACTGGGAAGAGGTGGTAGCACACAAGTCTCATGGCCTGTGAAGCAAGGACTGCTCAGCTGCATAAGTATTTCCAGTGTTTTCTTGTTAGACTTTGCCCCAGAAGGGAGATGATCAATGGCTTCTACTGACCTACATCCTATTTCTCCGTGTCAGGTGTCTGTCCCACCAGAGTCTCTGACAGGGCATCTCTGTGTCTCTGTGGTGATCTGAGCATAGCCATTGTGGTGAACCAGGTGGGATGTACTTACAAAGTATTTAAAAGGCAGTAAAAATAAAACAAAATTAATTTCTGAAATAAGAACAATCTGGAAGTCTTGTAACAGTCAAGACCCTTAACTTGCAACAGACCTTTGCTCTGCTTTCACCAAAAAAAGCGATGATAAATTATGCTGCTAATTGTGTACAGAGCAGTAGGACTAGGATCCATATATTCCCCATTCAAAGGATGGACATGCAATATTTAATACTCAGAGGTGTTATAAAGGTGAAAGAATATTCTGTAGACACAAAAAATAAGAAAAAGCTACAGCCTGTTTTTTCAGAGCAACATCACTGCAGTCCTTTGTGAGTAGAAATCTGTCATCAGGCTCAAGTCAAAACTGGACCATGTTTCTAAGAAGACGAAATTTTGCCAGCAATATGTCCATTTATTAAAATAGTTATGAGGTAACACAGCCAGCTATAGGAAAACCTGAGGAAAACAGAACAGAGAAAACTAGAGGAACTTAGAAAATAAAATATTATTTCCTCTGGATCAAGCGGCTAGGGCGTTTCTCTCCTGGGAAATAAACCTTTTAATACGTGTAGATCTGACCCCAACCACTATCTTAAAGATTAGCCAGAAAGATAGTGCTCTGGACGGGCATGCAGAGAACTCCATGTGATAATTTCCTGGAATTTCTGGATCGAAACAGATAAGAGCTGCATGCTGACATCTGTGAATTGATGTGACCTTTTGCTTGCAAGCTGATCAGACTGTGATCAGCAAAGAACCATGCTCAGAAGCACTTAATAAAAGACTCAGTGTGTTAAATTTGGGAAAAAGAAGAACAAAAAATTATCTAAGGACTTCAGTTCTACACAGTGGTATTTGCACACTCTCACGGAAGGGTGGCTTCCTGGTCAAATTTAGTGCCTTATTTCTACATGCTACGTCATATTTAAAAGTATATACTGATCACAAACCTCCAAGAAAGCAACATCTGTTGTTCCAAGAAGTACAAGTATGTGAAAAATCTACTCTTGCCAAAAAATAGGCCATATTTTGCACCTTCTCCTTACAAACTACTTAATTTACAGATTAAAACCAGAAATGAGGAAATATGGGCATGCTAAATAACATTTTAAGATGCAAAATTTTTGAAAAATACACCTTGAAATCGTACTCACCACAGTTATGTTACTGTTACTTTTCACAGACAGAACAGTAACAGAGCTTCAAGAATATGTGCTTACTCTTTATTGATAAAGCTTAGATATTTTCATTGGGCTTTTCCTTTGTAGTCAGCGTGTATTATACATACATGGAACTTTGGGAAGAGGGAAGGAAAACTTATTAAGCCAAAGAATGGAGTTTTGCCATAGATTTTTATAAAGCCAAACACAGGTTTTACTATGTCTTTTTTCCAGTACCATGCTACTGTCCCTGACAGTCACAAGTCTTAACAAGAACTTACACTAGAGAGTGATTTAGTTCAGTGTGAACAAAACCATTATATTTGTGGGAAAAAGACTATTTAGATCTTCATGTCCGTATGGAGACATTTTAGTGTCCCAGTGCAAAAGTGATGGGCAAAGGTTATCCAGTCTAGTCCTCTGCTTGAGGCTGGGATAACTTCAGAATAGTTTGCTCAGGGCTTTATCAAGAAAAATTTTTAAGGATGGAGATTCACCAGCTTTTCTGGACATGTGTTTCAGTGCTTGCTATAAAAAATATTTTCCTCATATCCAGTCAGCACTTGCTGCAGCTTTGTACCATTTACACCTGTCTCTTCATTTATATCTCTGGCTTTATCATTTATGTAATCCTCTGTAGATATACCAGCAGAAGACTGCTATTAGATTCACCTTCTTGCTTTGTCTTCTGAAAGCCAGAAAAAACCTATCTCCCTCAGTTTTTCCTTTTATATTGGATACTCCACACTCCTAACCATTCTCCTAGTCCTTTGCTGGACTCACTCCAAACTGACCATACTGTTTCTATACTGGTCAACAGGTGCAAAACTGGACGCAGATGCCAGGGACCTGAGAGTTTCCTTGCTCTTGGAAGCTGGGCTGCTGGAGCTCAGGATCAGCATCCTCCTGGGGACTATGAAGCAGAGGCTGACAGACAGCCTTCTTTCAGCAGACAGCTCAAATCAACCTTACAAAGCCTCTCTGTTAAAATGGGTGTCATAGCGGTGGAAAACCTCCATTTCTATACAATGGCAATAGCAAAGTGTATTTAGGGACACAACTTACTTTATATATCCTGGTTTTAATTACCAAGGTGCTAAATAGAAGGTGTAAAGTGCTTGATAATAACATGCACGTTAAAGACCTACTGGAGCATTTATCAGAAGAGCCTTTCTTTCTTCTTTGACATGTTGATGTATATAGGGATGATGGTTTTCCTGTTCCTTTTAAAAGTAAAATATTAGGCTTTGATTCTCTGGTTTCTTTTCATCTTCTTCTGGTCTAAAAGGCTTCTGGAAAGGAATAAAAAAAAGATAGAATAGCAAAGAAATCACAAAAGAAAGATATCAATAAGAAGCATCACTGACTATTCTCTAAGCAGTTTCCAAGCAACTTTTAATGGAAGGTCAGGCACAAGCAAGATAAAGGGAGTTAAAAACAAGACATTATTTCATACAATAAAGTGACTGTGAATGCTGCCAGTTACAGAGGAAGTAGATTGGCCAGCCTAAGCACTTATTTATGTTTTTTCTGTGAATACAAATGAAAATCTTTTATAAAGGGCACTATAAAATTTGAGCGTGAGCGTTAATTCCAGCAATAGGTTTGCATTACTCCTCCGAGAAGCTTTCATCGCTGAATATGAGATGTCTGCTCTGTGGTAATAATAAGTCTTGTTGGACTTCCTCAGCTCCTTCTGTCTGAAGCTCTACAGTACTTTTTGTCTTTGATTAATCATGTTTCACATTTGCAGCTTGAGGTAGACTTGGTGTGAGTTATATGGACCAGGCAATCAAGGCATAGAGAGGTGGAGTGATGTTACCACAGTAGCTGCAGCTATCCACAGACACCCTAATGCAGAGATTGTATAAAAAACAGCTTCATAAAACCGCACACTGGAGCAGAGAAATAGGTTTCTTCAGGCTGCATTGAAGTCTGCCAAGCCACACGGTCCTCCTGGAAGTTATATCTAGTTTAAATCCATTTACATTCATTTTTAAAGTCCTAGTTTGTAAAACTCCCAAGTAAATTCAAACAACAAAAATTCTTTAACAGGTACTACTGTGTATTTTTAAGCCCTCAGCTTACCAATTTGTACCTAGATATTCAAAACTTTCCACACTTCTTTAGGAACACATGCATAAGTGGACAAATATTCAAAAGCATTTGGAAAATCAGCCATGGGAAAACCCTGGAAAAGACCTGGCTTCAGTGGCAGATACAGGTAATCTGGAGATGCTCTTGAGTTTCCACTGAAAATCTGTCTCTTCGGGCAACTTCATCTGTGGAACAACGAAGCTCCTGGTCTCTTTATGCATTTTTATTCTTTCTTTTCTTTTTCTTTTTTTTTTCCTCTTTCTTTCCATTTATTTCCATTTAATTCTATCATAGTTTACACTATTGAGTTTGTGATAAATTATTTTTTTTTAAAAAGACATTAATGACATTTCTGCAGACAGTGTTTCTATGTTTCAACCTAGTAACCTGAATGAACTGTTCTGATAATTTTTAGCAATGCATGCTACCTTCTGTTTTGAACTTTGGACTCTATCAAAGTGCACGCTGGCAACTTGCATACTGTGTAAAGATGGAGCGAACTTTGGACTCTATCAAACTGCATGCTGGCAACTTGCATACTGTGTAAAGATGGAGTAGTCAGTAAAAACAGAGTAATTACCTACTTCCGCTCCCCAAGTGAGAAATCTGGACCAGGGTAGTGATACGTTAGATATCACATCCGCATAAAATAAGTACGGAAAAAGATATGCAAAAAATATGGCATGAGAAGAGGTACAGTAATACATCATTGGCCGATACAACAGTCTGCATACTGAGCACCCCAACTGTTTACTACCTCTTTTTTTTTTTTCCCATGTTGTAGAAATCATAGATTAAAGGAGTCTTAAGAAGGAGTCTCAGGGAGGATAATCATATGGATATGTAGAAACTTCCCTGACATGGATAATTGCATGGGAAAGAGCAACTTGAAACTGAGCTTATGACAGCAGTGAGGGACAACTGGAGAAGACACTATTTTGAGAGCAGTTAAGAACTGTTAAAAAAGCCTAGAAAGGGCCTTGAGTTTGAAGTGCTTCGTGTAGCAGAAAAATAGGGGATTGTTGGAGGTTGTATAGGGAAGAGTTGTCCAGGGGTCATGACAGGATGAGAAGAATGGTCTTTGCAGCAACACTGCTGAGACAGCATAGTGTTTCATCAGGACTGGGGAAGATAATTTTGTAGTAACAAAACCTGTATTGTGAACAGGAAAGGCTACATTTTGGATAAATTGCACAGAAAAATGTCATCAGTTAAGGTACCCCTTCTTAGAACCTTAACTCAGCTGAAGTCCAGACAGTTTTCTCTCCAGGTATTGCCACTACAGTCCATGAAAGCACATAATGAGGTTCTTCAGGGAACCAATCCAGCTGAAAACTGAATCTTCCAAAAACATCACATTTGTCTTGAAGGAGCATGACTCACTGAACTGCCTGACTTGCTTGCACCAATGCACAAACAATAGAAGAGAGTGAGGAAGAACATGGGACCAGAGTCAGGGTGAGCATGGTAGCCCCGAGGAGGTTTGGAAGTAAGATGTCTCATGTTCATTCCTCTGCCAAAAGCTGGGAAAAGTGTAAGGCTGAGAATAGCCATGACCACAGGATGATATGTTGGTACAGTGCTGAGAAAAGGAGTAGAAAGTACAAATGAAGACTCATATTCCTGAAATGGTGACTAAACATTCATTAAATGTTATAGGAGAGAGAAGACAAGTTTTGAACGTGAGCAGGAGAGGAAGATCTGTAAGTTACCAGTATCTTAAATTCTGTTTAAAATAACTCACCTCCAAATGCCTCTGTCTGAGATATCACTGTCCTGAAAGTGATCTCCTCGCTCCTACCTGCAGCCGTTTGTCTTTATAACCATGACACTACATTACCTCTTGTCCTGTTACAATTTTCTTTTAAAGTCCATTGCAAAGAACCAGTTGAAAGTCCCAAATTTCCTGTTATTATTGCTGTAATTTCTTGTCTTCGGTTACTGCAAGAAGATTGTTTTTAAAATGTTTTCAGCTGCTCCAAAACCAACTTCTTAGACTGGGCTTAAACTCATTCCTTCTGGTAGTTAATTCCACTCAGAGAATTCATCCAGTCATGCTTTTTCCTTGGCTACAAGGAGTTTTATTAGGCACCATCAGCTTTATTGGCTCAAAAGAAACTCTGCTCCAGCTGAGATGGTTTCTAAAATACTCTAAAGATTTTTCATGGAGACTGAGATGAGAGCTTCAAATTGGCCTCAGAAACAAGAGAGCAAGTAGTTCTGTGGAGCATGTACATACTGTGGTTCCACTAAGATGCCCAGCTGCTGACTGCGGTGCAGATCATTACTTTGAAAAAAAAACCTCAAGTAACCCTCAAAGTAACCTCCTCCAACCTAAAAGCAGATAAAGAAGAAATCAGATAATACAGGCAGGAAGAATGTAGTGAGCAAACATGAGGAATGCTGTCTCATACAGTGCACAATTGAATAATGATAAATAACTTCCATAAGTTATTTTAAATGAAGATAAATACAATTGCATAGGCCTAAAGATTTGCCCAGCATGACTGAAGAAGTTTTTGCAATCCCAAATTAAAAGCAAGTGAAGAAAACAAGAGCTTTTTGAGTAAAATACTGGAATTCTTTTAACATTCTGTCTTAGAAGAGACACCCATCACAAAGAGCTGACAGCACCTTGTCAAACCACTTCTCAGCCACTTATCCAGAACAGAGCTCACATGCTTAGAGCTGGGCACCAGACTTCTGCAGGGCACAGCAGAGCAATCCAGACCAAATCAATACCAACCTGCTCTTGAGGTAGAAATCTCTCCTCACATCAATCTTCTGACCTAGAGCTGGCAGCTGTGTCACTGATTTCATCCCAGGAGGTGAGCTCAGCCAAGTGGATCTGGACCACAAAGCTGGTCTAGGGCATCAGGAGAAGACAACAGGGGGAAGTTCAACTGCTGGCCATCTGCTTGTAGAACAAATCATACTGGCTAAGGCCTTATTTCAAAGCTCACTGTAGACAATGCTGCACCAGTCTAAGATGCTATTGCACCCTTGATAATTTGTAGCCACATCCACTGTTGAGCATGTTTTGTGAAGAATCTCTCCTCTGCTTCAGACTGAATTCAGCAATTTCACTTAGAATGCAGTTGGCTCTCATCGGCATCCTTCTTCACAGGCAGAAGCTTAGGATGCATGCAGCTTGCATACAACTTGGAAGGGGCTGTGATTTACATAAAAACTAAAAGCCACATGTCTAATAGAAGTGATGTAAGAATACTAATATTTTCACAACATTTTTCAGATCTATCTGAGTGTGTTTTACAGGCAATGATCTGCTGAACTATATCTTTTTTCCATAAATGTATGTTGCCAGACCTCAGCATACTGGTTCATCAGCTACTGTTCATCCTAAAAGACAAGTCTCATGTTTTCAGAACACAGGAACAGATTTGCTTTTCAAAAACCATTCTTCAAACCCTTTCTCAGTCTATTTTCAGAAATGAGGAAATGCACTATTATGAACCCATTGCATACTATGGGATGAACACTGAAATTCCCTCTTGTGCCCTCCAGAAAGTATTCTTATCTATATGACTGGAAATTGAAAGTAAAAGCAGGGAGACTTCAGTAACTGAAAGTGTATTAAGAAGTTCGTCCCTCCACTTTAATATCTGTAATCAATTTGCCTGGACAAAATGTAGTATGAGCATCAAAGACGTAAGCTTGTTCTCAAATCTCACACTTTAAATACTATCTAGCCAATAATTCTCATGTATTACTACGGCATAATGTGAATTCTTTCCACTGCAGGATCCCAGTGGACTGGATAATGAACCAGTTGTGCCTGGCAAGCAAGGACCCAGAGCTAGAAGAGTTGTTTAAGCAGCTCCAGAAATCATATGTAAGAGGATGTGCAGAGAGGTGCTTCAGAAAGATTCATGTTCAGCTGTAGCAATTCATTACAGATTCTCTCATGTGTGTGTGTGGACCTTATTCCAGATAGTAAAAAGCCTTTGCAGTCTGACTATTAACTCTCTTAACTAAGAGTGCTGGGAGGGGAAGGACAGGTGCCTAGATGGAGGTGTACATGAATCAGACATGTCCTAGGGGTATCCAAGACTGCTAGAGGGGCTAGCAGATTAAACATGGGATGAAGGCTAGGGACACCTCAGTGCCTAAATGACTCTTGATGCTCTTGCTCAGACCTCTGAACATGCAGGATTCTGATACAGAACCCCATCATAAGTAAATCCTGGCAAAAATACTTTCTCCAGTGCAAAACTCAAATTCAGACAGTACCTGTTAAAGAATTTTTGTGTTTGAATTTATTTGGGAGTTTTACAAACTAGGATTTTAAAAATGAATGTAAATGGAATT
The DNA here is from genome assembly GCF_000703405.1 of Apaloderma vittatum. Taxonomy (NCBI): domain Eukaryota; kingdom Metazoa; phylum Chordata; class Aves; order Trogoniformes; family Trogonidae; genus Apaloderma; species Apaloderma vittatum. The sequence goes on from NW_009704198.1 coordinate 8,152, forward strand.
AAACTAGATAAAACTTACAGGAGGACCGTGTGGCTTGGCAGACTTCAATGTAGCCTGAAGAAACCTATTTCTCTGCTCCAGTGTGAGGTTTTATGAAGCCATTTTTTATACAATGATGTGATGATATGTCACTGTGGATGTAGCACTAAATATAGAGTGAGAATATGTGTGCTATTTGAAGTGATCATACAAGGGTGTGTAGCTGGGGCTACACTTGCTGTATGTGCAGTACCCTATTTATAACAGACATATAGGATGGATTTAGTGTACTAGAAGTGAGCATTTGAACTGAAGACTTGTAAGGACATGGTGATAGGGCTAAACAAAACAGTCTATCATGTCAAAAGGAATACTGAGTTCATGAAACATACATCAAATTGGCTGCATTTTTTCTGTACTAACGAAAAGTGCCTCTGTCTTGATTTCATTTTACACTTGAACTTAGTAGTCAATAATAAACATGACTTTGATCTTGCAATTTATGGTGAGTGGTTCTTTTGCACACAGAAACAAGTCAAATGAAATCAAGTAATTTTTTAGTGTATAGACTGTGTACGGAATGATGGGTTAGTGCTGCTAGGTGCCATGAGGAGCTGTGTGTTAATGAATCAAGGCTTGGTCTCTGTTTTCTTCTAGGCAAGTATGTTTTTCCAGAGACTACTTCTCTCTGCCTTCCTTCAGAAGGTTTGAACACACTTTGTTAGAGTTTTGATAAATTTTCATGACCCTGCAACTTCCATGTAACCAGGCTTAATATCACTTTCTCACCATGACTGAAGAGAAATTGTTTTTTCCTGTGTTTTTACATAGATTTCTTATATACTGTTGTAGTGCACTTTTCTTTGACATTATTGCCACTGCTAACATCCCTGAGGTATAAATTTGCTTCACAAAGAATTTAAGTTTGTCCGTAGGCTATTGGTTTTGAACACTGAACCCATGCGAATTAAGCATGTGACTTGCAGATTGATCTTGGAGTTCAGTAAAGGGTGTGTTGAGAAATTTTGTTTCCAATATAATGACTTGGTTGATTTATCACAAGTGAAATTTATTTTTTTTTCCTTACCTGGGAAGCTGAAACAACACAAGATCGGAAAATGAAAGCTACAAACAACTCTGACTTATTCATCTTTATGTGTTTCTGAAACAACTCATTACATCTGTAAATGTGAACACAACTTGAGAAACTTAAAATTCTAATCAGCAAATATATAGCTATGTGTACGTACTAATACAGAATTTTGCTTTAATTGCATCATGCCTTCAAAGATTATAACAACTTTCTTGTCTTCCATGAGTAGCAAAGATCACACAGGGATGTACCATCTGCCCTGTGCAAAGAAATCTCTTTCCAGTATCTTTTCTGTCTCTTCATAGAGACATGCCTGTGGCCATCCTGCCCTTCAGGTTTCAACCTAAGCTCCCTCAGCTGCTGAATGCAGTAGCTGGTTCTGCATCTGATTCAGCCATCACAGCAAGGCGAGGACGATGCCCACGGGAGCACACGGAGCCTCTGTGATTTGCAAGGCACAGTTCTCTCCCCAGTGAATCTCTGTTGTCTAGTTCAAGGTCCATCATGCAAAGAGAACTGAGCACTTAAGAGTCCTGGTCCGAGCTAAACTCTCTTGCTGTGTCTGCATTAAGTCTGACCCTGACCTAGGAACATTGCTTCTTAAGGCTGGTGCTGGCTTAACTAGAATTTTTTAGTTTCTCCCATTTACACCACACATGCCATTAACACATGAACAATGTGACTTAGTACATTTTTTAGAAATCCCTGTTGTCACAGTTTTGTGCCCTTAAAGAAATCCCTCTCTAAGAATTCAGGAAAACTACGTAGTTTCCCTGTGTTCTTTATTGCCCATTTTTCCTGAGTATTTTGTTCCTGAGTCCCTTTTATCAATCCAGATTTGCTACAGCTGGCAGAGACTGCCAACAAATAGCGATTGAGGGTAACCTATATGCTCATCAGTGTTTTATATATTGGTGCCTTATATAAGGTGCCATCACTGTAGGTGATCTAAAGCCTACATGCTTTGTTACTCCTACAGTTTCAGTTTTGCTGAAAGCAAAAGCCATAAGAGCCTAAAGACAGGATTTTCCAGAGAAGCCGATTCACAGCTGAAGTTGGGCTCTCAAAAGAAGATTCTAGGGCTGGATTGTCTCTAAGATGAACTGAACATACCTTTGGAAGCCTGGCCCCAGATGTGCTAAGCAAAGTGTAACCAGGCTCACAGCACTTCTGAAAGTCTAGCATTGAGACCTCACAGGAAACTTGAGGCAAAGGTTGGAGTGGGACCCAGGACTTGTTTCCAGGTTTCTCTGATCCAGGATGAACATTCCTGTTTACTCAAGAGGAGCATGCCATGTTCTGCTCCAAGTGTAGAGGAAAACTTGGTCAGTGCAGAATTACTAAGATCATAGTTTGGCAATGATGCTGGATAAAAATACAAGCTCTTCACATGAGATTTAATGATTGCCAGTAGCCAAGGCGAGGTCTGTTTAAAACTTTATTTAAAGGGATTTTATTTAGTCAAGCCAAAGCATTTTCATCAAGAAAATGGAGAATGCTTTGAACAAGTGACTGAAAGTAATATTCTAATCATCATCATCATCATGGCTAGACTTCGCGAAGGAAGATATGGGAAGGGCTCTACCCACACTTGCTACAAGCGCACTGATGGCTAAAAAGGCTGATGCAGGACAGGCAAGTCCAGTTGCAAAAGGCACAGCAGAAAGTCTCCTTAGGTGGTATTGGTGAGGCACGGTTCTTTCTGCGTTGTCTTTTCTCCTCGAGACTAATTCTACGTTCTCAAAGGAGGCAGCAGCGTTATGGATGGTGTGTCTCCACGTCTCCCGATTGGAGGCCAGACTGGACCACTGATGGTAGTCAATATGGCCAAAACTGAGGCATTGTTTCAGAGAGTCCTTGTATCTCCTCTGTGGGGCTCCTATGTTGCGGCAGCCGGTGGTGAGTTCACCATAGAGCACAACCTTAGGGATTTTTCCATTCTCTGAACCATAGGCCCTCCAAAAGCTTCATCCAGAATTAGTTTTTGCCTTAATGCATAGCTGAGCCTCTTGATATGACTGAGCACTATTCAGGAGAGGGGGCAGATATTCTTTTTTATTTTAAAGTAAATTATGTTTTGATCTCTTTGGCCTGTCATCTTCTGCACAACAGAGGAGAGCAGGGACCCAAGCAGTGAATGAAACTCTTAAGAGAAAACACTATTGTTTCAATTCTTGTTTTTTAAAAAAAACACTCAACAAACTGAATATTACAGGGGCTAATTGCATGATTTAACATTTGAAAACTTTGCATTCCTCTTCTGCTTTGGAGAGTAAAAGGGCCTATTATAATTTCCAGGCCAGATGTTTCAGTTTATTGAGCCTGTTTGATCCCTGCACCTGTCTAAGACCAGCAGTTGCTGGATTAGTGTAAGGAGCTGAATTAAAAAATCTGGACAACTGTTACTGAACAAGTGAATGGTGTGAAAATGAGCAGGCTTTTGGTATAAAGGATTTACTGTTTGTGACACAAGGCAGTACACATCATTTATAGTGCGAAATGAGCACGCAGTGTTCATTCTGCATCTCCATGTGCTGGAATATACGTTACAAAGTAACAATTACAGGAACTTCCAGTGAGGGAAAGAAAGGAGGGGGAGAAGGAGGGAACCAGGGGACATATTACACCATCCATCTGTGAGACAGCCGTTCAGTTACAAGGAATTATATATTATTTCTGGTGGATTACGCTGATTATAAAAAGAAGAATTTGGTTCCTGCCCCCACAGAGAACATTGCTGTGCATCCTGAAGGAAGCAATGGCTTTTCACTTGCCCCTTTGCTGCGCTGTGACTCTTTCCTTTGCTCTCTGCTCCCTTAAACCTAACCTTGGGGTTTTTTTTCTGTTCTGACTAAAATGCGCTGTGCTGTGTGGCTTACAGAAGTTACTTCACATCAGTTCTTTTTGCTATAGCTACAAGTATGGCCAGCCCTGGCAGGTCAGGGACCGAGATCCATCTTGACTTGTAACATCCCTCTGACAGCTGAGATTAAGCGGATGGCTAGTGTTGATAAATCTTTACAGCTTAAAATCTCTCCAAACAAATATGCCTTAAACACACACTCTAGAGGACAAAATGCAAGAGGTAGCTGGTTGGAAAGCTGTTCCACAAACTGCCATTGACTTCCACCAGTGAAGATATAAGTCTTGCTGGTTCATATTATCACCAATTTACTGCTTATATATAGTAGAGCATAAAAATTAAGGGTAGACATAGGTGTGAAAGTGAAGGTTAAGTGAAGACAAATGGTTTCCCTGATGTGTGAGGTGTGTCTTGAATCATTTATTGTACTCCTTTGCCTATTAAGTCTGCCCTTTCCGTTTTGAAAAATCAAGCATGTATTCAAATACTCAGCACGATGTTTTTCCTGCCTCTGCAAAAACCATGCCTGAAGTTGAAGAGATTAAGGACTGTGAATGTTACTTTTGCTTTATAGGTAGAAGTATAGCAAAATAAGCTCGCTCATCCAGCATCAAACAGCTCAATCTATGGTAAGAAGTGAACCCAAATATCATATGTGACAGCTCAGAGGTTTAAGCATAAGTTCCTATGCCCTCCAACGTTTTCAATAACATTTTCAATGCCTTACTTATCTGTATGCACTGACCCTGTATTTGGGCAAGTAAGTGACCTAAGTGACTATGGCTTGAGGAAAGACATCCTTATGTGTCCAAATGCAAAGACAAGCTTGATCTGCAATTATCAGAAATCTTTTTTATGCCCTCACATCCCAGAAGACAGCTTGTGAGGCTTGTCCTGAGGCTGATATGACAGGGGCGAGACTTAAATCTTCCCAGCACTTTCTTAAATGTTGTTGCAAAAGGACTGACCCGTTGCACAGGCAGGTTGCTGTGCTGATGCTGCAGATGTTCTCTGCATTTGGAATACACTGTGTGCAGAAATCTTAGAAATCAATTTGTTCCAGATTTCAAAAGGTATGTTTGTGTGCCCTCCCTCTCATTGCCATATTTTACTGATCTAGGTTCTTTAACTCCATGACTTCCAGTGGAGTAATGCCTAAAAACCTGTAAAACTCTGGTTTCTGGTAAATTATGACAATTACAAAGCAAGAGCATCACATCCCAAAATGTCCTACGCTGATGCAGCTGGACAACTGCAGTTTAGTTCTACTTCTTATCATAATGCCTCACACACATACAGTTAGTAAAATGACAGACACTGTTTCAGCACCTTCATACAAAATCTTTGAAGAACAAAGACAAAAGTACCAGTTTTTAATTCAGATCATAGACAGTGGACCTTAATAATTACTTGTTAATGTGCTTATTAATTACTGGTTTTAATATGGATATAGTTATGAGTTTTAGCTAGAAAATGCAGAAAGTACACTTTTGATGCATTTTTTTTTGTGTTTTGTTTTTCCTTTTTAAGTAATTGCCATTTTAAAAGTGTTTAATTTCTGCAAATACACACACAAATATATATATGCATGTAGCTTTTCTATGTATTTAATCCCATATGTAAAAGCTTACTTTCTCTTTTCCTGCCTCTATATTCTAATGAAAAAAATATTTTACTGGGCAACTGATTTTACATTTTATCATTTTCCACTGGAAAACTCATGTTCTTATTAAAAATCTTTTGAAAGTCTAATTATCTTTGGGTCACAATAGCTGAGGTAAAGGAACCATATATCCAAATGAGATGCGGCTGGCAAAGTGAAACGTTGGTGTAATTTTCCTAAAATTAGTTGTAGCATGCAAAAGGAATGGAATCACCGAAACTCGTTATCGACTTAGTAAAAAAAAAAAAAATTTAAATGCTATATTAAGTAAAAGCAATTTCATTGATGTCCTCATGTAGCAGTACTTCTGGGACGTTGATTTATAATAAAACAAGCTGGGGATTTTTCTGTTTGGTGTCACCATGAGGCTGCATACAGCTGTCCCAGTACAAGGCGTACAGTAAGCACTCTGCTAGTCTGGTACTTCCACTGTCACCTCTGAGTGCCTCAAAACAACAATTTATGAGCAATGAGTCACGTGTCTCTATTTATAAGGCAGTTAGTTTAATTTCTCTGACACCAGAACAGCTTTAATGGTTATCACTCTCAGGCAGTGCAGCCACTCTGAGCCTCTGGAAATAATGGCACATATATTCCCCTTGTTGGATCAAACCCTTGTGCTCTGTACTCTCCATGAAGAAGCTGTAGACTACTCACAAGGTGGGGAGCAATTGCACAAGGATGCCTACCAATAAAAACAATAGGTAATACCAAAATGTCCCGTGTTACTTACATGAGAATTCAAGAAGCTGTCAGCTTCATGTAACACAGAGGAGAAATGGAAATTCATGACTGGCTCCTGTCAGTCACAGGAGCTGTAAATGGTGTTTGCTGGTGTGTCAGCTGATGTTGAATTCCCAGCTAAGCACAAAATACAGTAGAGAAGAATAGTTTCTAACTCTAATTATGGGCTTCTGTAGTGAAAGGTCACTAGAGTTTGGGCACAGCTCCCAAGGCTCCAAAGGGTCCTGATTGAGTTGGGCACGTCCTTGAAAAGGGCAATGTGGGTACGAAATTCTTATACATCTTCCTATCTGATGAGAGGGATGCATGAGGCTGTTGTGAAACATTTAGTGTCTTTGATAATATTAACTTATTTTAACTTATTTTAAGTTCAAAGTACTTATACAGCTTCAGAGCACTGAGCCCTCTGAGGGACGGCTGAGTGACATGGTGCCTCTGAAGACATAGTGGTATCACTGGCAAGGCATCAATAGACAAAACATTAATCTCACCTGGCCTGTCTCATATGTCACCCAGCCCTGTTTTAGGCACCTAGCCTTAACGAAAATCTACTGCTTTTGCTGATCCTTGGCTAATCCAGGCAGAGGAGGAAAAGGAGCTGCAGAAACACCGTCTCCCTTGTATGGGAAGGATTAGAGGTGCCAATTTTGACATTCTACATAGTCTTAAAATTCTTGTGCTGTCTGTAAATGGGGGGAAAATAAAAGGAAAAAGAAAACAAAAACAAACTCAAGAGACTGCATTGTGTATGCTGAGCCTGAGCTACAAACCTGTAAGCCAAAGATCCATTTTGCCACTTCGTACTTGCAATTTAGATTCACACTAATCCTTCCAGCATGGTGCTGAGTAAGAAAGAAGTGAACAAGCTAATGCCAAAATCCTCCTGTTTATGGGATTACTCAGTGGTAAGAAAAAGACTTGGCTCCCCATGCCAAGGAGTGGGTGAGAAGAGGGAACCCCCTTCCCAGAGGGGAAAGGGGGTATGAATGCAGAACTGGGAGTACCAAGTTTTTTTCCAGATGGTGAAATGAAGGCAGAGAAAATTTAAAAAATCATGACTCTACCTCCTCTCAACTGTATTTAACATACAATACACACCAGGAGTAAGTATGCACATCTCATTGAGTGGCAGAGAGCTTGTATTTTACACTTCTTTGAATTGACCACATAGCTGAACATGGAAACAATCAAGACCTTGTCAATTTATGTTAATTAATTGTTGAATTTATTTATTTATTTATCGATTGCTTCTTAAATTATATGTCAAAGTTAATTTATATGCCAAATTTCTGAAACATTTCAAGTAAGATTAGTATGAAGCTGAATTGAATTCAATATACATTCAGAAACATACCCCTAACAGCTCCTCCAGTTTTCCTTTAAAGTTAATTTAGTTGAATAGTCCTGTGTCACTAGGCTGTCCATCCTGGTTTATCTTCCTAAATTGTTCAAATAAATGTTCTCAATTAATTATAATCAGCCTGTTAATGAATTTCAGCAGGCTGAACTAAATAGCAGCTCTGACATAGTGGAAGCCTAAGGAGACTGGAGCTTTGTAGTACCAGGATGGATGCAGTTTTGTAGAAAACTCCTGAATCCCACTGCTTCTGGTCTGCAATATGTTAGCAGTTTTTGATCCCCTCTGAAGAGACCATGTCTATGGGATAGGTAACGAGAGCATGTCTGTTCCAAAGCAGTTGCAAAGAGTGATGTGCTACAAATGCTGTTTATGGCTCGAGGGTTTATGTGACATTGGAACCAGCTGAGGAACAAGAGAGCAGGTGCAGCACTAGCTTGGGTCTCACCTTGGCCACAGAAGTACACGAGCAGGGATGCAGTGGATTTTTTTTACCTAACCCGTGTTACATTTCCTGTCAAAGAACTGCTGTTGGCAAGTAGTTTCTTCATATCTTATTAAATAATCTGTGGGTTTAGTAAAAAGAGAATAAAATGTAGATTACTACTGTTTTATTAAACTCTTTCAATGTACTTTCTTTTCTAGGTCAGTGAATTACAGATTTGCTAGCCTCTTCTTAGAAGCAATCATGGATCAGTCTGAAGCATCAGTCTAATTATGAATGAAACCACTTTTGGAATTGTTTGCTGATCCTGATATAGGGAATCACGAGAAGAGGCCAAATCCACCAGTCATGGCGATGGTTGCACCTGGGGCTGTAAAATCCATGTAAGAAAATGCTACTTCACATTGGATGTTGTGTAATAAGACAAGCTCACTTCCAGACAAGATGCGTCTTAAAGCCTGCAGTTTTCTGGATGTTTCAGGATACTGTAATATTAGGACAACACATTAAGACTAGATGGAATTGTCTACCTCACATAATGGACGATCAACTCATAAACCCAGAGTTTAATGTTATTCGACTTTGGTTCAGACAAATAAAAGCCTTCACTACACCCGTCTAGGGTTGAGTGACCTAGACAAGTTGGAGAAGTGTGCACCTGATGGGGTTCAACAAGGCCAAGTGCAAGATTCTGCACCTGGGTTGAAGCAATCCTCATTATCAATACCAGCTGGGGGATGATGCAGTAGCCCTGTGGAAAAGCACTTGGGGGTGTTGGTGCATGAAAAGCTGGTCACGAGACACCAATATGCATTTGCAGCCCAGAAGGCATCCTGGACTGCATCAAAAGAAGCATGGCCACCAGGTCAAGAGACGTTATTCTGCCCCCCTGCTTTACTCTGGTGAGACTTCACCTGGAGTACTGAGTCTAGCTGTGGAGCCCTCAACACAAAAAGGACGTGGACTTGTTGGAGCAGGTCCAAAGGAGGGCCACAAAAATGATCAAAGGGCTGGAACTCCTCCTGCATGGACAGGCTGAGAGAGCTGGGGTTGTTCAGCCTGGAGAAGAGAAGGGTTGTGGGAGACCTTACAGAGGCCTTCCATGAAAGGCGGCTACAGGAAAGCTGGGGAGGGACTGTTAACAAGGGCATGTAGAGACAGGATGAGGGGCAAGAGTTTTAAAATACAGCAGAGTAGATTCAGACTGGCTATCAGGAAGAAGTTCTTTACAGTGAGAGGGGTGAAATACTGGAACAGACTGTCCAGAGAGATGGTGGAGGTCCCACCCCTGGAGGCATTAGGGGTTGGGCTTGATGGGACTCAGAGCAACCTGATCGAGTTCAAGATGTCCCTGCTCACTGCAGGGGGTTGCACTAGATGGCCTTTAAAGGCTCATTCCAGTTCAGCATATTCTATGTAAGATTCTGTGATTCTATGATTCTATGATTCTATGATTCTATGATTCTATGATTCTATGATATTAAATGAAATTATAAAAAAAATAAAATAATATGTTTTATCCAAAGTGGTTTTTGTTTTGTTTTGTATCAAACACTCTGCAAATAAAATCAACATTGACAGTATCACTATGAACTGAAAAATTAGAAGGTACTAAAACCATGCATTGTAATGGTTCTGTTTTATTGTATTTTATGAAACTTGAATTTGTTAGAGACTTTAATGTTGTAAATCTGCCCTTTCTGTGAAAATTTTGGTACCTGTGCAATAATTTTGCAAAGTTCTTCTTGGAGCCATCTTCCTTTTGAAAAGTATTTTGACCTGATGCTTATGCACCCAGAGGAAGTTCACTGACAGCTGCTTTCTGTGCTGAGGGGACATGTTGTAACTAACCTGCTATTTTTGTGATTCCCGTGGTGCAGCTTGTAACATTAACACCCTTATTTTTGCAACATGAGCTGCAGAGCTGAGCCACAACAACATTTTGAGCCCAGGTACACAAAAGCACCTAGGAAGAAGGAAAAGTCATTAAACCTCACCTCGTTGAGACCAAGGGATCAGAAGGACTCTCCATACCCGGACTGAGGCTCTGCCACTGTTCAGCAAGGACTATCAGGTTAATGGGGTCAGTTAGAGAGAAAATAAGCTCTTACTTTGCAGGCACGTGATGCAGTCCCTCCACAGAGAGAGAGGGTCCTGTGCTCTGGCCTTTTGTCTTGAAGTGCATATCCATTTTCCATCCAGAGTGCTGTTGGCATGAATCGGAGGTCAGAGCAGATCTCTCTCCTACTTTGATCTTGAGTGAATGCGCTTAGCTGGTTATGGAGTCATTCTCCTGCTTGCATGATCTTGGTCTTATGGACCCTTTGAGTTGCAGGCTGAGCCCCTGAGAGACGGTGAAGGCTAAGTGCACTTCTGCAGGGCCTGGAGGCTAGACATTGAGGGTTTGAACCTTCTCCAGGGCCTCCCACTCCCTGACTCAGTGCTCTGCACTGTTACTTAGGAGAGGAAATTGCCAGCTGCCACTCAAGAAGATGCACCTTCTGGCACAAGATATGGGGCTATGAAACCCTGGGCTGTGCAAGGGAATTAAGCTGCTTAAGGCAGCAGAAATTCAGAGCCCGAATTTCTCACTAGTGCGGCTTGTTTCTGTTCTCTGGCATCAAACTCCCTGGATCTCATGGGGCACATAAAATCTACTTCCAGACACCAAGGGCTGGGACATTGTTGAAGGGCTGACCTCATGCAAACTCTGTGAGAATGCACAGGGAAGTTGTGGCACATAAAAGGCCTAAGATAAGGTCTCTCACAGTCAAAAATTAGTTCTCCAATCCTGTTTTGCCTTTGCATCCAAGCAGGTGAAACAGGAAAACAATTGCACTTCAAGGTAATAGGTAATCTACAGGGGCATTGAGCAAAATCTCTGTGGGGCATAGTAAGGATTTCGTGATCTCCTATCAACAGTGGATAATAACATTGTAACTGGTCACAACCACTCTGTGGGTCATAATCTTGCATCACAAATAAATTATTCTATGTAATTTTCATAAATAAGAGTAACTTTTACTGATGTCCAGGAGTAAGGTGACACAGATATTCACTGTAGGATGATCCCACTATGAGCAACTTAGCAGAATTGGTTTTCTGACCAATGTATTTTAAAGAAGAAGAAACAACAAACAACCTCTGCCATAACAAAGCAGACGTCATTAACTAAAAAGCAACATAGAAAGCACTTTTGACTTTCGCTTGTTAAATGTGATCTAACATTTACCCGCCATAAGGTCAATGTCTCTTCCTTTCTAGCAAATACTGGCTATGGAGGAAAACTAAGGAGCAGTGTTCTTCCTTTGAACAGTGCTTCCATTAGCAGAAATACTGCTGTTTCTAAGTGGCTTTTCTGCTGAAGCACATGGCCACTGTGTTTAAGAGTTTTATACCTTTTAAACAACAACAATATCCCCTTTTAAGCCAGAAATTTTCTTGAACTTAAACATCTGAGGCAGAAACTTTCACAAAGTTTGTGACATGAGCAAATGACTGAGCTTTGCCCTTTAAACTTTAGGCAAGGCATGAAAACCACCTTTGTTCCTTCCTCTGCGTTTGTATTCACGTTGTAATGAATCATAGAATCATAGAATTGTCAGGGTTGGAACGGACCTTAAAGACCATCTAGTTCCAAGCCCCCTGCTGTGGGCAGGGACATCTCCCACTAGATCAGGCTGCTCAGAGCCCCATCCAGCCTGGCCTTAAAACCTTCCAGGGATGGGGCTTCCACCACCTCTCTGGGCAACCTGTGCCAGTGTCTGACCACCCTCATGGTGAAGAACTTCTTCCTAATATCCAATCTGAACCGATTCATCTCTAGCTTTAATCCATTAAAGTATCCATTCTTCATTTATACTTGAAACTGAAGTAGGGAACCTGTTCACTTATACATGGTCTATTGGCCATTAGTAAGTGAATGGGTTATTGCAGTCTCATTTTTGGAAAATCCAGCAGAATAGCCACCCTATATGTTCCTGCCAGCCCTGGATGTTGCTTTCTGGGCATAGGGAGACACTTGGGCAGCACAGAGCTGAACTAGAGATGCCTGTGATTCACCTTCTTCATCATCCTCAGCAAAGGTTTGCTACAACTGCTGAGCCAGTCTTTTCACTAGTCTGCACAGACTTACCCTTCAAACTAAACAGGAAGGCTATAAAGCACTAGCAGATCAATCATAACACTTTGCACATCCCTTGCAAATGATAAAATTCTTCTTGGGAAAACAGACAACCATATGCATTGTCCAGATTATATGCTTGCATCCCTGAAAAATTCCTATCTCTGAAAATTTCTACTAAAACTGTATTTTGTTAACTGATGCACAATTTGATAAAGCTCATGTGGCTTCTGTACAAAGCGGAGATTTTTCTTCTTTTTATTTTCCATTGCTTTGGTTAACATGTCACTTAAGAGATAGTTTTTGTCACTGAACCAGTGAATTAAGTCTTCTTTTCCTGAATAACACTTGAAAAAGTATTATCAAAGATTATTAGTTACTTTTGTTCATGTACACGTTTTTAAAAGTAGTAGCAGACAAAACTATGAACACAAAGTTAAGATGTTCTAAAGCTGAAACGCAGCAAGTATTTTGTTTCATTTCATGGTGAACATCGTATGCTCTTTAGGAGAATTAGTGTGTAAACCTGTCTTTTACTCTGTCCTCAGAAGCCCTTTTTCTATAATAAGGTGCACAGTTACAACAAAAACATTGCAGCAGAAACCAGAGTGATTCTAAGCCAAGGTAAAGGTACTTCTCAGATTGTAAATAGCTGTATTAGAAGATATATCAGTGTAGTTGTACTTCGATTCAGTCATTCCTTTGAGAAGAAATCCCATTAATGTTTTAGTGTTTTGATATAGTCAGCCTCATTTGGAGGTATTCAATGTTTTTTGTATGGGAAACCATCTAACACGAGCTACTCAGCTCTTTATGAATAGAAACTCAATTTCTTAAGTATAATAGAGCTGTTCATTGGGCCTGTCCTTGTGTTCTGTCATTGAAATTCAAAATATATATGTTCATAAACAAAAAGTGACATTATTCAGTCCACATCCAAAAGGACAGAAACCTAAACATTTCTTTATAAAGGTAAAATGAGGTGGCATGTAAAAAAAGGAAAGGCCTTTTTTCGTAGCATAGTGCAACTAGATACAGCAAACAATGTGGAGTCTATAATATAACAGCCCTAAGAAATGTTCTATGGACTTCCATGGAACTTTTATCTGGAGTATTTTTCATATGGTGCTGAATATCTGAGCAAGGATGTCAATCTCAGATTTTCTTTGCTATGAGAAGAGTGGATGAGGCTAAAGAATCATTTGTAAATTTAGCCAGTACCTCTTCACGATTTTAAGTCAGCGGAGTTCCGAGTTAGCTGTTTGCAAAGGAGATGATCTTGCTTAGCCTGGGGTGTTTTTCACTGGCTTCAGAGAAAAATTATTTGCTAGGGCTGCAAGAGTTTAGCTGTGTACAATGAAAATAACATTTTTCTATAACTCCCTTGGTTCCAGTGAGGGTGAGTCTAATTGTAGACACAAGATTAATTATAAAATCCCTGCAGACAATAAGATTCCAAGGACTTTTCCAAGGAGAAGGTTTAGTGTTTTGGGTTTAGGGGCTGAAGCACTATTGCAGGGAACTGGGGGAAATGCCAGGCTGCCTGTTGTCATCCCCTCTCCCCTGGTGTCTGAATCTCCCTTTGTCCATTCTTCTAATGGAAGTGTCACTGTGGGGCTTCTCCTGAGCAACACAGAGATTTCAGGGTGTTCTGGACCCCAAGGCTCACTGTACTAAAGACCTGCACCCGATGGGACCATTCATTTCTCATGCAGCCCCCTGTGGCGGGACAGATCTATCACCGGGACTTTCAAAGCCACACACTGATGCCTGTGCAGGTTGTCCACACAGTGCTCTTGCTGCTGCTGAAGATAGGATGCATACCATCAGGGAGCACCGTTGCAAGCTCTATTCTGCAGTAACCTAACTTGGTTTCACAGAACCATAGAACAGCTGAGGTAGTAAGGTCCCTTTTGAGATCCTGCAACACACTCTCCTTGCTCTAGGTGACATAGAGTAGGTTGTCTAGGACTGTGCCCAGTCAGGTTTTGACTATCACCAGGGACAGAAGCTCCATAATGTCTCTGGACAACCTGTAACCTGTAAGGTTTTATATTGGGTATTCAACATATTCAACATTCTTGATCTGTAATGGTTGTCTTCACTTCATGGAGCAGTACTCACATGTGCTGGTCTAACAAAAGGCAGAACAGGAGACTGTTGCCACTGATCCATAGCAATTCTTCTGCAAAGTCCATGGCAGCCAGCTGCCCCAGGGGTGCTGGATGCTCCCATGCTCCCAGACATGAAGCTACTAGGTTCAGGCTCTACATCTCAGTGAACACTTGCCAGTGTACCTGGGGTCCCTTCAATTGTTTAACTGCACAATTTTTGATCTTTCCTGTAGGCACCAGCATCCACTGCCTACAGCTGGCACAACGATGAAATACACCAGTGAGGTCTGGAGGGTGATGGCCATGCAGCTGATGAGCAGTGACCATTCACAGCCACTAGATCTGGACAAGTCCAGGGCCATGGACTCCCAGAAAGTGTGTCAGACCCACTGGGCTACCAAGGGCACCAGAGTGGAAGACAACATCTGAGAATAAGGGCATAAGAGTGAAAAAAAATTTCCTAAGGCAAGCTGGGCTGTGACAAGGTCCAGTGTGCTGAGACACAGAAGAACTGCAGTCGGTCGTTAGCGTGGCTGATGCAAAGTCACTTATTACCTCTCTGTGTGGAGGACACAGGGGAGGTGCAAGGTAGATAATGATATGTGGGGGTTTTTTGAGAAGTATGCTTCCAAGAATTTTGCTCAAGCATCAGCAACCAATAATGTCATAAACCTAAGGACAGAGCTTCAAAAAGCTTTCCCCATATTAAACTGCAATGTAGGAACTTTAAGCCAGCAGGATTTAGGCTTCTGATTTCTCAGCAGAGTCTACATCCAAACTCTTACTGATGTGGGTGTGTTGGGCTCTTCGCAAAATGGTAGATATGTTGGAAGATCCCTCTCTAAAGTTCTGAATGTGAGTGTCCCTGATATCTGACAAGAGTAGGGTTCCTGAAAACTTTTGGACGAAATGTGTTTGGCATTTAAACATAAGATTTTTTTCTCACAAAAACCGTTTAAATTACTATTTTAATGAAAGCATAACATATTTTTAAGCTATACCCATTCTTCCCGTATTTCAAAAGATCAGTTTAGAAAACAAAATAGAAACATTTCATTACTCTTTTCCTTCTAAATCTCTTTTAAATTATATATTTGTTTCCTCTCTGTTGTCTTGTGACAGAGACCTAGTTTGCTCATTCAGTCTGTTCTCACAGTGCAACTTGAGCTGTGTTCAGGGTTATGTTACTTCCTTCCTGCACCAAGAAACCTCTATCATGGCCAATTTACACTCTTTGCTTTCACTACACATTGTGTCAGCATTCCAGGCTGCAGTTAACAGTGATTAAATAAGACAGAAATGCCTGAAATCCACTAGCAATTCCACCTGAAACACAGAAGTTGACAGCTTCTCTGCTGTTTGTTCTGTGGGAGTTAAACTTGCTTGCACTCCTTGCTGAAATGCAAAAGTTGGGTTTTTTCAAGAAAAAACCACAATTATTAGCCTGGAAAATAGCTCTTCTTTTTGTTTAACAATTTTTAAAACATCATTGATGTATGACCACACTTTTCCCCTTTTGTTGGCATGATATTACCAAGGTGTACAAAGCATATGCTTTGACTGAGTTCATATGCTTGGAGATACAAGCCTGACTTTGTCTCCCTATGGTGTTTGGCACTCTCTATTTGTCTATTTGTCTATTTGTATATTTAGCTATTACCTATCATGTCAACATTGCTAATTTCTACTGGGATAAAAAAAAGGGGTGGTTAAATCAATATGAAAATAAGCAGTGTTGAATGAGATCTTTCTGCAAAATTATATTCCAGCCTTTCATGAAACTTGCTAGATTTTGAGTGCATACTGTCAGAGCACTTTTAGCCTGTTTTGCTCAAACATAGGATTTCTGTAAGCAAACTCTGCCTAGTCTGTATGTGTGGCTGTTTACATGCTGTTGTCCATTTCAAAAACATCTGAATGAAGAACAGATCTCCATGATATTGAACTCCTGTCTTGAGAAAGCTCCATGACACTGAACTCTTAAGTCTTGAGAAAGCTATCAGATAAGTGTAGGAAACACGCCAAGATTAGTGCTTTCCTCAGAAGGAAATGTTGTAATTTGAGCACAACCAGATTACTAGAGAGCAGAAAATCCATGTAAGGCAGCCGAAAGCCTCTCTGCATGACTTCTGCTGCACGTGGCACTCCTGTTTCTCATCTGCTCCTGCTGGTAGAGTTGCATTGGCCATCTCCATCAGCCTCTACTCACACTGCAGGTGTTACTTTATAACAAATCCTTTCCCTTCCTCTCCCTCTTAGCACCTGGGACCTGCACAGAGGAGCTGCTCTGGCTGCAGCAGTTATGAATGTAGCAGCTGATCCAAGAGCAAGTGAGGGCTCAAAAATCTACAGATCAACGCTTGCACACAAGTCTGTTGTGCCCATGTAGTTGATGATATCATTCTGATTAATTTGTTTTATCAGTATGAAAACCCTCATTTAACTTCTACTCCCCAACCGTACTGAAGTGTATCCTCCATTAGCCAGTGTAAGTGTAAGGTTCCTCTGCTAAAGGGCATGGTTTTAAACCCAGAAGATGCCTTGTACTGTCCAGGATGTTGTGTGGAGTGAGACTCTTTCACAGCAAACCTGCATTTCAGCTTGCTTGCTGCAGGGTGACCACTCCCAAGAGAGAAAACACAGAGAGCGGGCAGATACTTGATGCTTGCTTTAGCGGGGTCTTTGGACGCCAGAGGGGTTTAGAGAGGAGGACGGGGTGGGAGTTTTCCTGCGCAGTGGGACTGGATGCTGGTGGAAGGCTTCAAGGCAGGATCACTCTAGCAGGACTTCCTCCTCTGATCGGAAACAGAGATAAAAGTGAAACTCTAGCTAGAGACTCTCTTCTCAAAAGGAAGATTTAATGGCTTTTGAATGATCATGTATCCATCTAATGCATTTAGCCTGTTGCAGGAAAAAAGAGTTAAGAAATCTAGGACATGTTAAAACTACTATGAAGCAAATCTCAGCACATAAATAACTGAGTAGAAGTTTTGTTCTCTCCAAAAACATTCAGAGAAAACAATAAGTTTGGAAAACAATTTATCTGTAAGTTTAGCAAATTAACATAACTGGAAAACTCACCTATTTTAGGAAGAACTGAATAAAGACAAGGACTTTTTTGTTTTGGTTTTGGTTATTTTTTTTCTTTCCCTTTAGGTCTTTTCTCAGGACACTACTAAATTACAGATAGCATGAAGTATGTCATGTTTAAACACTTCAGGCAAGCAAAACTTGTTCCTTGTTACAGTATTTATATCACTGTTTTATTAAGGAGTGCTCAGACGCTGCTTTGCAACAGTGTAAACATGACCATCAACTGCAGTGACGAGGACAGGACAAGTATGCCATGAACAGACAGTTCATCTGGCGTCATCTGACAAATATACACCTTTTCAGCTCTGAAAAATGCTGGTGTTGTAAGCAGAAAAGTTGAGAAAGGTGGACAGAAAACAAAACAATGGTGACTTTGGGGAACTATTCATCAAGCGCCTCTGACATGTTAAAACCGCAGTGCGTTGTTTGTTAGCACTAAGTTTGGATCCCTGCACTCTGGGGTAGTTGGTAGCCTGGCACACTTCTTGCGAGGTTCTTCATTGCCATCTCTCTGTGGCCTTCGTGCCACCCTTTATTTGCAACCCTTCTTGGCTATGCATAGTATTAGGAACCCAGGCTCTAAGAAACAAAAGATGTGGGACACATGCTAAAATACAGTCGTGCAGATTTACCCTGACTCTAGTACAATTCCCTTTTTTTTACTTTGATGACAACAGCCAGTGACTTAAAAATCAGAGCCAGATGGGACAGATCCACTGTGAACTTTGATCCTTACCTTGAGCTTTTGACCAGCCCCCACTGAAGACACTGTGTATGATGGGCTCCTGCACTGTCTGGTGTAGGGTTGGAGTGAGACATTTGTTTACACACCACCTGAAACTGTAAGTAGGGAAGATGGAAATGCAAATAAATATCTATATATCTTGATGACACGTGAGCAGTTCTTCCCTCTCTACTCTCAGAGCCCTGCTCAGCCCATAGCGTAGAACAGTTTCACATGAACATGCTTTGGAGGACTGGCCTCCCAGATCCATTTTGAGCAAATGCAGAAGAACTGGTACAACCTAAAACAGTGTTATTAGCTCAAGAACTCGTGCCACAACACTATAGCTTACATTCCGCAGAAAACCAAACGCCAACCCTGCCAGGAGGTGTTGGTCTTACATTGCCCTCTGTTCCTCCCCCTCTCCCTCTCTTTCAGTCACTTCTAAGAGGCTTCAAATACTATTTTGTCATTGCTGCAGGTTAGTGAGCACAGTTCCCCATCTCCTCTTGTCATTAGGGTCTTTCATGTCTTATTATCGAGGTGTCTAATCTTCCTGCCCTTTGTTGAGCATTGCAAGCCTTGTTGCAGCTGTTCTGCGTGAGTTTAATCTAACTGGCTAGATAGATGTGTGGATGAGACTCTCCAAATGCTTGTGTTCTGCTTAGATGTTATCATGAAAACATAGCAGCCTTGACCTTTCACATAACTTAGCTAGCCATGAATGGTGGCAAGCCCTGTCCCCCAGCCACATAAATTTCATGCCTATTCATCAGCTGCTGTGATGCAGAAGAGCATTTTACCTCCCTTACTTTTGACATTTTAATTTGGTTACAGGGCTTTCCTAGAATGTGTTTTTGTATATTTTCATCCCCAGCTTTTGGCTGCTGGCAGGTACTAGACAGCAGAGTGCAGCCTGGACACTTTCATTTGCAGAACATGAGCTAATTAGCACTTTTAATGGGTTTAATGGATTGCACCAGAGTCTTACAGAAACAATGCTTCTTATCTAGCTAGCAATAATTAGGAACACAAATTAGTAGATCCCATTCTTCCTTATAATTGCATTAAAATGGCTCATGTCTGAGCTGGAGCAGTACCTATGTGAATCCATTTATGACAGCAGCTACACCTTCCACTTTCATTTGGTTTTGTGTTCATATATGTTTGTATTTGTCCTGATGAGAGTACCTACATGTCTCTCTTTCTGCTAGTGTATAGTTCCCATTTCGTTTTGGTACTGTTTACCGTTTGTAATGAGATCCTAAGAGATCACACAGATTTATGATGAAGGGTTACCTTCTATTTCTTAATCCCTTGTTATGCAGTGTTACATGTATTAGATAGTTTACATATTAGATGTTAATTAAAAGGGAGCAGATGGAATCTGTCAGCATCAGAAAGGTTGCGTGTTTGAGTTTCTGAGCCAGCAAAAGCAATCCACCAGTTTGCCAGGAAGGCAGCCTGTTGAATAAAACTGTAATGTGCCAGTGGACAATCAGAACTTCAATTTCTTTGCAATTTAGCTGCAATGTGATTGATTAATGATAAAGGAATTGTAAGTTGGCTAAGAAAAACAGACTTGCTGAACAGCTTAAATCAGTATATACCCAATGACAGAATCATTTTGTTGCCAAACATGAAATGTTGTGTAAAAACAGCACTTTTGATATTATTCTTCCCTTGCTGCAAAAAGATTTATTTTTCAGTAGCAAAAAAGCATTAGTGTATTTCCTTCTACTGCTGGCTTTGAAATTTCTGTGTATTTCTCACATGCAAACAAACCTCTTAATTTTCTAAGTGTGCAGAGTAAATTGAAGAATGGCCTCTGGGGCCATGTATACATACAGCTTCTAGTGAGTGGAGGGTAAGTGGATGTCCTGGGTTTAGCTAAAAAAAAAATTCTGTTTAGTGATTTTACCTTCCAGTTTAGTGTCTTCTAAAAGGCTGCACTTTCTGAAATCAGCAGCATGTTTCTGCAGACAGTGTGTGCTACTGGCAGTGATAACACCTGATGTTTGCAGTTACTGCCTGAGACTGGGATGCAGAAGGCCTCTTGCTGATACTTATTCCTGTAGTGACCAAGGCCACTGCTGGCTCTTGTGTGCCACGCTGGGGGTGCCAAGTAGTAAGAGGGGTCACAAGGAAGTAAAAGGTTGCACCTCCGGGGGGGAATAGACAGGACAGGTGACCAACGAGAGTGTTCCATTCCATATATGTCATATTTAGTATAAATTGAATGATCACGAGAGTTTTGTCCCTTTTCTGCAATGGCCGGTGTCCAGAGAGGACTCCATCTGACCTCCTGCTTTTGATCCGGATCCTGAGTTCCCGAATCCAGCTCCCTGTATCCAGCTCCCGCTGCCGCTCAGCCTGGGGCTTCCCCAGTGCCTCCTGCTCTGCAGCACCAGTGGGGATTGATATCAGGGGAGGGAGTCAGGCTTGATATCGGGCTACTATCTATAGGTGTATATAGTTCTTTACTTTTATCATTTCACTATTATTTCTACTATTGTTTCATTACAACTGTTCTAGTTTTTTTTCTTCTCTAACCCAAAAGTCTCTCTGCCTTATTCCCTTTTACTTCCTGTTTGTAGGGGGAAGAGAGGGTTAGGAAGCGTCTGTCAGTGGCAGTGGATGTGCTTTCAGGCTCAGCCTTTTGCTCAACAAGCCCTATCTCTATTCAGGAACACACTTGAGCATGGAAGTAAACCAGCAGAGAATTTGGCCCCTGTGGTGGTGAGTGTCGCTGTCCAGTGAGCTGCAATATTGTTCATTTTTTTCTCTTTGAGCCTTTTCTTGATAGTGCACATTGTGCTATGGCTGCAGAGGGGATGTTCTCTGACAGCTGTGCTTGTACATGTAGTGACACATTCACTCCCTTGAAAATTAGATCATGAACTAACTTTTTCACAGAAAGCCCTAAGTAGTCTTCAGAGCATTTGGAGTGGACGTGAGCATGAGAAAGATCATAATTAAATGGAAATAAAGATTGGGGGAGGGAGGAGGGAGCTGGATAGGAGAGAAGGAAAGAAAAAATACAGGCAACTGTAATGGATATTTACCAATATATACTCCCAGTTTTGACTTTCCATATCTCTTAAGTCTGTTCCTGTCCCCAGGTGTGGAGCCTGGGTTCACCTAAACTACATTTTTATATGAGGTCTTCCTGCTCACCACCTTAGGACTCAATATAAAGAGATGAATTGAATCTGCTGTATGAGAGAATGAAAGGAAAAAATGGGAAAAGGTTGTAAAACAGGCTATGTGGCATGTTCGTCCACAGAGCATTTTGGTGGCTTCCAGCTTTTTATGTTCTTATGTAAAGCAACTGTCTTCTGGTGGTGGGATGCACCTGTGGGGTTGTGTACAGCCATGTGTTTGGTAAATGACTGGGGAGAACAGGATGAGCTCTGGCCTTCCACAATGCTCTGAGTGTATGAGCGGGCATCACCTCCCAAAATAAAAAAAGAGTGCAGTAACAACATCACAGTGCGTAGCAGCTTAGAGACTAACAGGCATTCCCCGGTGAATGTGCTTATGTTGGGGGGCTAATAATCTGAAAGTAATTGTCTCAGCTGAAGCAGAGATAATTAACTATGAAGTAAGTGGAAAGAAAAGAGGGATGGGATGTCATCCAGAGTGACCTGGACAAGCTGGAGAAGTAGGCCCATGTGAACCTTGTGAGGTTCAATAAGGCCAAGTGTAAGGTTCTGCATGTGGACCGTGGCAATCTTCATTATCAGTAAAGGCTGGGGGATGATGTGCTAGAGAGCAGCCCCATGGTGGTCTGAGCTGTCCTGCCGCTGAGGATGCCCTTTCCTCCGTGGGCCCACAGCTTTCCAGGCAGCCCGTCCCTCCAGAAGGTCCAAAGACCCCTGCCCAGACAGGAGCACGGCACAGAGCCTTGCACATAACACTTGCCCCATGCAAGCCCCAGTAGCCCATGTATGGAATGAAGGCATCATCGTTTGGGAGGCTTGTGTACACTGTGCTGAGGAGCAGCCATGTGGCCAGAGCGGTGGAGAGCCCCTGGGTAGCTCCACCAGGCGTCCAGCCTGGACTTGAAACCCTTGTGCCAGCAATAAAGAGTTTCCTGGCAGGTGTTGTGTGGTTGTACCTGCCTGCCTTCAAGTCAGGTCACCGCGGAGCGACCCCCTTTCTAACGGGATCCCCCTCAGAGGATCTGAGTGGAAGCAGGGATGCCAGAGGCAGAAGCGTTCCCTGCAATGGAGGGGAGTTTCCCTGCATTCACCTGCAGGGGCACCCTAAAAGTTCCCCAGCAGCAGGACCCAGCGGCTGGCCTAGACACAGACCCTCTCCTGGGGGCTCTGGTTGAACCCCTCTGCCCATCTGCAGGAAGAAGGCAGTGAGTTGCCACTGCAGGTGGCCTGAGGCAGGCACCTGGAGGGGCAGTGCGAGCCCCTCTGGGGGACACAGAAGGGCACAAGGGACATGTTGTGCAGAAAATCTTTGACTTCTGGGAGGCCCTCCCTCGTGCAGAGCTGCTCTGTGCCGGAGGCTGTGGGCAGTGCATCCAGCCCAGGCCTCAACTCCCTCAGGCTCTCTCTCCATCCCAGCCTCTTTCCCAGGACCTCTCCGGCCCTTGCGGATCCCAAGCACACCCTCCCCCCCATAGCCGGCCCCTCTCTCCCAGGCCAAAGAAGTCCTTCTCTCCTGGCTGGCTGTACGGGGTTTCCCTGGCCAGATTTTGGTAGCAGGAAGCTCTAAGGGCAGCTTCCCCTGGGTCTGTAGAGCCAATGCCAGTCGGCTCCCAAGACGCACCCACTGCTGGCCCGGGCTGAGCCTATCAGTTACAATGGAAATGCCTGTCCCAGATCCACAATGACTATAACCCAGAGCCTGAGAGAAGCAGCTGTCATGTCAGTGCACTTTCTCATGTTGCAGTATGTGGTAGGGCTTCTCAGGTTCAAGTGTACCACGTCCGACACTGAAGCCCTCAACAGAAGAAGGACATGGACCTGTTGGAGCAGGTCCAGAGGAGAGCCACAAAGATGATCAAAGGGCTGCAGCACCTCTCCTATGAGGACAGGCTGAGAGAGTTGCGGTTGTTCAGACTGGAGAAGAGAAAGGTTGAGGTATAAGGGAGACCTTATAGCAAGCAGCCTTCCAGTACCTGAAGGGGCCTACAGAAAAGCTGGGGAGGGACTGTTCACAGGGATGTATAGCGACAGGATGAAGGGTAGTGGTTTTAAACTAGAGCAGGGTAGATTTAGATTAGACGTTAGAAGTTCTTTACATGAGGATGATGAAATACTGGAACAGATTACCCAGAGAGGTGGTGGAGGCCGCTTTCCTGGAGACAATCAGGGATGGGCTTGATGGGGGTCAGAGCAACCTGATGTACTTAAAGATATCCCTGCTCACTGCAGGGACGTTGGACTAGATGGCCCTTAAACCAGTCCAAATACTTTCTAAGATTCTACGATTCTGTGATATTTTTTGTGATCTAATGACATTACAGAACTGCAGTCTTCTACATTGCCTGAAATGCATTTTTGTGCTAAAAGTAAGAGCCAGATCTTGATTCCTCTGAAACATCCTTTAAGAAAAAAGTAACAAAAAAAAGAAAGCGCCGTGTCTGGGATGACTGAGCAAGGTTGTGTGTAAGCAGTTTTCAAGGCCAAAGGCTATCCTTATATCCTATTTTGTGTTAGAATGTTGGTGAGGCAACCCATTAAATCAGACACTGGCACACAGAATATGTGCCTGTTTCAGAGTGAACTGGGATTTTAAAATCAATATGGCATTTGCTACTATATCAGATACTGGGAGTAAATCCAAGTTATACTATCAAAAAATAGTTGCATTTATTGACCAAATGTGTAATCTTAGTGTCTTTACCATTTAAGACTGATGTTCCACAAAATGTGATTACCTTTAACTGTATTCTGTAGCTTGTAGTTTCTTAGTCTTAGTAGACTAGAACTTTATTCTTTCTTGGTAGTCTTGAACAGACTTTCATTATTTTGCTCAGGAATAACACTAGAAAACTGGCACAGGTTTCCCTATGCCAACTTCTTTAGTAATTTCCACTTTCTTGGGAAAAAAAAAAGTCAGGTTTCTACTCTTTGTTATCTTAAATTATGCTTAAAAACAAATTCTGATCTGAAGAAATCCTTAGCTTATCCTTCAGGATTTTGCATGCAAGTTTGAACATGTTGGGTTTGAAAATAAGTAATTTTAACAAACATATTTGCCATGTTCTTTTTTTTTTCTCAAAAAGTAAGCTTTCTCTTCCATCTGTAGCTCCATACAGTTATTTGTTCTAAAGCTGACACAGTAGTCTCTTAAATCTCTTCATTTTTTCTGTACCCCATTTATAATTATTTCATCTGTTCCTATATTAACCTAATGCCTGGCATGGATTTAGCTATTCTATATGGGTTTTTAATGCTTTATCTTTAGTTTTAATGAAATGACCACTTATATTTTAGGTATTCCTTCCATTTGGCTGAATGGTAATTGTTTATTTTATTTTATAGCTGAAAGCTTTCTTTTTCATCCCTCATAGCTCTGGTCATTTACAAAATTATATCAAATGTTCAGGTCTATTTTTAACTAGGACAGATTTTTCTAAGCACTTTTTTTTTCATATCTGGAGAATTGTATCTACTATATTTATTCCTCAAACAATTCCTACTTAAAACCAATTTCTAAGTGCACTAGCAACTGCTAAAACATTTTGGAAGGTTCAGGTTTCAGGTATGCCAATCTTTGCTGTAGTCTGCTCCCACCATATAAAAGAATATTAGACCACAAAATTTTCACCTTCAGAAATGCATTTCCTTTATATTTTATTTTTAAGTAAGTGATTAATACTTTCAACATCGGAAAGAAGCCAAATACTGAATTAACCTGTAAGGGATAGTGCAGTAAGAAAATTCTCTTGCTTATTTGTTTTACAAAAGTTCTATGAGTCTTGTTACTAGCATTGTAAAATGTCCGTTAGAAGCCAGGAGTATTATGAAGAGATACAGTAGGATTTCTTCATTCGTAAGCATACATTCAGCACTAGATCCATCTTAAAACTTTAAATTATAAAGTGCCCTGCATCAGCAGTGTCTTTGTAGAAGACTGGAACATCCTCTTACAACACACCCTTCTGCAGTTCTGATGGACAAATAGTTTCCTCTCTTAATTTCAACATTCAAGGTTCAATCTGTGTTAACAGATCACTTTTCTTCTGTTATTTTATGTAGTTCACAGAGGGATTTCATGTCAAGTGCCATTTGAGATTGGTTTTGGCGCATTAGCGAGACACAGTAAAGCTGGATCCAATATTGGGCAGGTGAGAAACAGAAGCTTACTGAGCATGCACGGGCTGACCGAGGAGGACTTGTTCATCAGCCACCTGCATGGTCCTAGTCCTCAGCCAGATGGGCTGAAGTTGGAGCAAATCTTTCCATCTCAGACCATGGACCTGGAGCTGTTCCTGAGGATGCAACACTGGCTATATGTTTCTTGTTGAAATATGGTACCTTAATTTCTTGGCAAGAACCATATTAATTTTCATTTGCTGCACAGATAGATTAGAAAAATGAGGTTTCTTCCTGAGATTAATGTATAATGACATCTATGCAAAGAATGCTTAAGTATTCACACTTCAGAGAAACTGACCTTTAAGCCACACTTAGTGAAAGTAAGCTAAAATCAGTGTTGCATTCTTGTTACCAAGGACACTTATAATCATCTTCTTAATTGTCCTTGACAATCTTATCATTAAAGATCTTGCCATTAATTAACTATATATAATGCCCCTTGCTTGATAGAATCAGCCTTGCTGGCACAATAGGTATTGTATTCCTCAGGCATTCTTCACAGGGACTGTATCTATAGCAGGGGTCGTTCATGCTACTAATGTTGCTTGGCTGACACACAAACATTTGGAGCACTTAATTGTCCAAGAAGTGAGCTGAATGAAGGCAGTGGTGACGCTGTAAAATATGTTCCAACTCAGAATTTCTTAAGGGAGCTTTTATGCTAAGATTAGTATCAGTGTTTAATTGACAGCCTCTTCACTTAGTTAATTACTTGGGCTTTTGTAGCAGAAAGAGAGAAATGAACAAAGGCATTTGTGGTGTGAATCACTACCAATACAGAAACAAATATGTGAGTGCTGTGAAGACCGACAGGAAAAATACTGAGTCGGACCTTTCTCCTGCTGGAGTATGATCTTCTTTCAGCATTTTCAAAGGAAAACCTGAATCACCACAATAACATCAGTGGTTAAAGGTGGCCAGGTTCAATGCTTTTATGGTTTTCAGATGACTATTAGGAACAATTGCAAGGTGAAGGCTGGAAGTTCAAACTCAGTGTTGTGTATCTAAACACAGTCAGATAGCAATTGCATGTAATTCCATATCTGCGCACACCAAAATATATGTAACAACAATATAGACCCACTTGCATAAATTGAAATTATCTTTAAATAATGAAAGACTTGAAAGACCTTCTGTGGTTTCGTAAAGCACAATACTCAGCTGAACTATACTCGGGCTATCTCAGACATCACAAAGTTTTTTTGGTA
The DNA here is from genome assembly GCF_000703405.1 of Apaloderma vittatum. Lineage (NCBI taxonomy): Eukaryota > Metazoa > Chordata > Aves > Trogoniformes > Trogonidae > Apaloderma > Apaloderma vittatum. The sequence continues at coordinate 34,901 of NW_009704198.1, forward strand.
ATATATGGTTACAGTGCTTATGCAATCATCACTTCCCACTGTTTTTAAAAAATGGACAGGCTAAACTTTTGAATGTGGCCCATAAGTCTCTCACACCTTAATGCACTGACTCTTAGGCTTAAAATGTGAATGTGCACAAGATCTTTGAAATGCAAACATGGAAATACAGCAGTCCTGCTGAGAATGCTTTCCAGAAGGCACAGTCACAGATATCTTGGTGTCTCACCCCAATCTCTTGGGTCTTCATGCAGTACACATCTCTAGCTGTGACACCAGCAAATACTAGCCAAAAGCACACAGCTGCTGAAAGGAAGCAGCGTCTAGTGTGGTCCTTTATGGGGCTGAGGCCTCTTAATTTCTCCTTCTGTCCTTCAGTCCTACAATGGATGAATTAGGAACGTTGCCCATAGACTGAGGGAGTCAACAAACTTACCAGGTTTGGCACCAGTGATCTTGTGACATTGTGTTGACCTTCTATCAATGGCAATGGCAGAAATCTTCATAACTGCCACTGAAAAAATCCCTGTCACCTGCTCTAAACAGAGCTATAGGAGGCAAGACTAGAAATGCACATGCACTTTCTGGTTCTTTGTTCTGTGACGTTCCATAACACCGAATGGTGTATATCATCACAAAACCCCAAAGGACTTAAGCAGTGAGGTGGGAAGGGCTGTGGTACCTCTTCCCTTTGTCAGTGCTGCTGTACCTCCACAATGAGCAATCAAAACATGATGAACGTTTTTGAGCATGAACACTAAAATAAGTCTGGACTCTCCTCAAAAGACTGGGGATCCTGTGCTGGCCCATCAAAGACGGTTTTAAGAAAGCTGGATAGCAACAGCAATCCTCTAAATCCCACCCAAAAGCAATGATCACTAGTAGGGAGACTGGAGACCCTAGCACGAACACCACTACTGTGAGCAGCAACAGCACAGTCCCATTAAGAGTCCTTTGTTTACAAGCGTAAAGTGATCAGCTCCCCGTATCATGTTGTAATTGGTAGCTCTGGAGTGCGGTTTTACTGTCAACTTAAGCTATGAGCCACTGACAGAGAAAGAGGCCCACTCTCCTCCTCTCTGGTCCAGGTTACATGTCCTCTCCCCGGCTACCAGTACCTAGCTGCTGCATGGCCAGGCTGAGCCAACTCTGCTGACTGCTCTGGCTGGAAGCTGACAGTGGAGCAAAGCAGGCAATGGGTGAAGCAGTGTGGCTTGCTGAACTGATAAACAGGATGGAGCAGGATACATAGGGGATCAGGGACAACAAAAACCATCCTGGGTGAGAGCCAGCATCTAGATTGGCCTCATTACATTATGAATCCATATGTTTGTGGTGTGTGTGATGTGTCTGAATGCTGAGAGGACCAGCCAGAGGTTTATGTAAGTGTTCAATTAGAAGAATTGTGGTTAATTTTGAGGAGAGACTTTTTGACTCAATGCTGCTGTCAGACTATTAGCAATTTTCCCATTAAGCTTCCTTAGGCACAGTTTTTAATATGGAAATTACATTGCTTATGAAGAAGAGCAGAACTTTATTGCATACTTACTGCCTGCATGATCCTTCTGGAAAGCCAACATTCACCACTAAGGACACTGGCAGCAGGTGCTGGGCAGAGGTAGACTAAGCCTCATTACTGCTGCCACTGGATCTGAACTGGATGCAGAGATCTGCAGGTATACCCCGTGAATCTCTGAAGTGCTCGTGCCTCATAAAGCATCAGGACATGCATTTTTTTCCTGTAGAGCATTGATTTGCTTTTTTCTTCTCTGATGTAATAATTCAGATTCCTAGATTCAAGCGTTTTTTTTCTTAGCTGGCTCTGCTTTAACTTTGCACCTTTTTTTTTTCCTAGATATTTCCTTTCACCTCTTCCTAACCATTTTGCAGAACAGATTTCCCAAAACACTGCATATTCCAAGGCAAACAAAAAAGGGTTGCAAAAGTTTGAGTTCTCCAGCGCTCTCTTCCAGACTCCCAGGAGAGGGTTTCAGTTAATGTGAGAGTCCACTTTTCTCTCTCATTCCCATTTTTCAAAAGGGAAATATGAATATTGGTGAATCAGGGAAAGCCCACAGCTGAATAGAAGGGAAGACTTTGGTGCCAATGAAATTCAGCAGCAGAGTCAAAAGATCACTCCATAGCTTCTGTATTGGGATCTGAACAAGGACTGAACAGAGGTCCTTGAAGGCCAGTGGTGCTTTAACTTTGACTTACTGTAGGCTGAAATACACCTCCCAGTTCATTTAGGGGCAGGGATATATTTCATGGGTTTGGATTCAACTCACAAGCTTCCATCACCCTCAGCCCCTGCCAGATAGCATAACTAAGACCAGCATTCTGTTATTTTAGGCTACTGTCATTTCATCTGTCTTTAGACACTACATTTTTATGACTTTGAGGAATGCTACAATTGCTATGTAAGTCATCATATGTGTCATGAAAGTACATCAAACAGATTTGGTGGATTGGCTGAAACCAAAAATGGGGTCTCTAACGATGTGCCTTTAAAGGATTGCACCTGACCTACAGGAGTACGCACAGTCAACCTAACACCTTGTTGTGCATTGAGTTAATTCAGGTGGTTTGTGACTTTGTGGTATATAAATAAAGGCACTTTCTCTGCCTTTCCTAGAACTATTTTATTAGTCTTGTAAAAGTTCAAAGACTCAAAAATAAACAAATTACTTTGAAAATGCATGCACCCAGGAAAGAAATAAACTTTGAAAGAATGAGTTGGAGATAAGAATAAGCTGGTTTATGGGACCAGTGTTCAGAGGGGCTCCAAGTCTTGGCTACTTGTTGCCCCTGTAGATACAACTACTGGTGGAGCCAAGCGGTTATTTCTGTCCAAAAGCTTCAACTGGTAGCTAACTGCAGCTGCCCATTGATTGCCTTGATGCCCACTGACACAGGGAACTCTTTACGCGAAAATATGTTATTGCACTGCGAGTCAAACTATCTCAGACCTTCTGCTTGTTCACACTCTTGAGATAAACAAAATGAAGCTCTAGAAAGAAAACAACTCATGACTCACAGAGGAAAGGTGACAGAAAGGTAAGTATGGCACACTTAGCTGCTGCCTTCACCAAAAAAATCTTTCCTTTACTTAGTCCTTCTACAAGCAGTAGCTCTCCCTGTGTCCTTTTCTTTAGTTCTCCATTGTCTGTCTTACAGAACTTCTGCTGTTATTTTATCTGGCAGCTTACTAGAGCCTTGGAGTAACTGAAAAATTAATATGGGGAAAGACTAGACTGGAAAAAATAAACTTTATGGAAAAGTTCATCTGTTATTCTCTGGAATAGCCTTCACAGGCAGACTCTGCAAATGGTGTATTTCAAACAAAACTAGTCACTTGTCAAGAACAGTCCAGAAATGGTTGGAAGAAGATAGACAACTTCGAGATTTTTTTTTTCATCTTGTCTATCCCTGTTTACAGGCTAGTGCCACCTGAGGCAGTTGCAATGACAGTCACCATTACATTGCTAGCACTTGTATCTCAGAGTTAGTTTCCCATAAGACCGGTCAGTTTGGACATGTATTTTTGGCTTACTAGTTGTAATTTTAAACAAAGCAACACAGATATGTGTTTAGCAGATTCGTTCTGAAACTGTAAAACCTAGGCTTTTTAAAAAAATGAGATGTAAAAATTACTGAGTATGATCAAGTCTCCGAAAGAGTACTGGGACTGCCTTCTTTGTATTCTGAAATACTTAAACTGCCCTTTCACAAAATGCTGAGAATATTAATTAAAATCATAAATCATTACGAACTAAAACATACACAATGGCTTTATTTTACTTTCAGATCATGTGTGTCATAGTATCATTGAACAGTCTGAAGCAGGACAGCTCTTAGGGCAGTCACTGCTGCAAGGTGAGACTTGTCTAAAATCATAAGTTCAAAAATTCATTTTGAATTTAAAATTGAAACAATAATTTATCATTTGTGCATTGAAAGCCATAGCAGATACCCACAAGACACGGTATGCTGCCTACATATGGAAAGTACCAGCATAAAGCAGCACACAGAGAGCATGGGGCACTGGTGGGGGGAGCAGGAAGGGAGAAGGTGAATAAAAATGCAACTTCCATTCAATTTACTGGTGATAGCTATCCCTAGCTAATTAAACGGAATGACTACCTCCTTACCTAAAAGATCTCCTGATGTGGACTGCACCCACTCTGTCCACAGTCAGTGCACTTGTGCAACCACAACTGTCTGCAGTACAGATAAATGGTCTGCCACACCAGTGGCTTGAGACCCACAGCGTAGGGATAGGTGTTCTCATCAAGAGGAAGACTTCTCAGAAGTGCAAAGGTCAACAGAGCTTTCAGCTCCACCTGATGATTTTAAGTCTTCCATGCACGTAGTGTCTTAGAGTCTGTCAGGTTTTGTGCAGTTGCCTGCTCCTTTGCCTTTGCGATGAGCTAAGCAGTTGTAGGCCAGAAGAAGTTGGGATAGTGTGTAACTATGTCAACATGCTGTTGAGCATGGTCTAATAAGCCCTGCTGAGAGGTAGCATCTGTTGCTTCCGTCTCAGTTCAGTGCTAACAGGGATACATCTGCTGACTTATATCTGGCTTGGTACCTGAGATGAATGACTGTCGACGTCTGGTCATTTACATGTTGAAGGAGGATTTAATCCAGTGCAAATCAAGCATTAGGTTGTCGCTCTCATTTTTAAGAAAATAAAAAAGTAATTTAGAAAGCTCTTGTTATGACAAAAATGTTTTCATTCAGTGTGATGGGCTGCAGGCCTATAGATGTCCTCGGCTACCACGTAATATTCTGTAAGAATGGAAAGTGTACAGGCCTCAACCCAGCAGCTTTAAACAGGACCATTGTGAAGTAGCAGAGACCACTAACTATCTTCTGAAGGCCAAACATTTATGAAGGATAGCTGTAAGTGAACGTCACCTACTCCACGGCAAGCTGAAAGCTTGAATGTCTGCCAAGGACGAGCCAAGCCAAGGAACATGACTTGGCTCTCCCTTCCAGAGTCTTGACAAGGGCCAAAGGAACTTGCTGTATGTGTATGGCAAAGCATATAAATTAAATGTTTTTTTGACAGTGGCCACCAGAAAGCAGCGTCGGCATCCTGTTACTTGGCTCTGCTCTAGTCCTGCCTCACAAGCTGCAACAAGCAGCTCACGGTGAGAGTCACGAATATCTGGATTATGTCTGATTCCACCTGCACACACTTGCAAACATGAGTTCCCCTTGGTGCAACAAGGACTAGGAACAGAAAAAGCCTTAGTGTCTCAGTCCAGGCTTTTATTTTGCCAACCTCTGGCAACTAACCATGGAAGAAAACACCACGGCTTTTTTCACTTGTTGCTTTGTTTTCAAAGGAGCAGTTTCCAGTGCAATCGAGAGTGTATGAAGAAAAATGAAGTATCAGCATTGGCCTTTGTGAGTAACTAGTCACCAGCAGCACTGTTTAACATTTCACACCACAAATCTGTCTGAATCGGAGACAAGCCTAAATCCCATGGAACAGGAGACATGATCTTCCCAGGATTAGTAAGAATACTTGGTCTTCTAACTTCTGAAATCTATAGCTTTAATAATATTTATACAAAAAGAAACCTAACTAACGCTGCTAATTTAAAACTAATGGCAGCTGAATGTACCATATTTTATTTCTAAGTTATAACTGAGCATCAGATGTACAGTGTCAAAAATTCAGAGAGATTTCCCAGATATTTACCACCACCAATGAGAGAAATGTCTGCAGCACCTGATGGAGGAGGTGGGGTGCACTGCTCCTGTGCCCACAGCTCCGCTCAGCTTGGGAGGCACGTGCTGGAGGCAAGTAGGTTTATGGTTCATCAGCCACTGTAGAGATCAGAATATACTTTCACTGTTGAATCCACATTTTCCAGTTTGTATCGCTCAATAAATTGATTAGATGAAGGACAAGTAAAGTGATGCTATCTACCTCTGAGTGTAAAAAATACATGAGTGAAAAGAGGACATTGCACAAACATTTTAATGCAAGTGCTAATAGGCAATGTTGATAACTCTGTAAAATACAAAAAAAAAATAGTACTATAACACAGATGTAACAAAGAGTGATCTGTTACAAAAGCAAAGAATAAGACTGACAGTAAAAGACAGTCTTTGCCGCTGTGAATTTCCAGGCTAACTGGAAGGGGAGGATCCCTATTTGTATTTACACATGGGAAGATGAGTCATGCAGAGATGGAGACAGGGGCCATCCATCCTGCTGCAGGCTGGGCTTGCCCTTAGTAATGTGTCTGTCCCTTTCCTGGAACCAAGGAATCATGGAGGAGACAAAATCCCAACTGGGGACCCCAGTTTGGTACAGATGACTCTGAGGGACTTCAGACAGTCTCCCTGGGAAGCCTCTATCAGAGCAAGGAGTACATGGTACCTACCCAAAATTCATGTACCATAACAAAAGGCATTCTTTCCTTGAATAGTGCCTGGAAAGCATGTATGGTTAGACAAAACCTGTCATAGAGTTGTTGCATTGCCACATTTCAATGGTTCAATTTTGGTTTAACTCTGTTAAAGAATGTCTTGATTTGAGAGCACCAGGATAAAAGTTCTCTGAAGCTGTGGGGCACAGGTGACAACCACAGCAGGGGAGCAGAGGAAGCTGTGCCCATGGGGAGGAGAGGATGGGTCAGGTGACACAAATGGACCAAGCATGGTATTCCTTCCCGAGGTGCTCAGTGTGTAAGGGGCCCTAAGAAGAGCCCTGGGGTCTTCAGGGTTTGTTGCGATGGGAGAATTGTCAGTGGCTCTTTGTTGTTGTCATGCTGCTGAAGTTCCTGCCTCCTGTTTTCAAGCTGTGGAGGAGCACCGCTCAGTAGAACAGGGTTGTACCTCTGGGTGGCAGAGGTACAACTCCTTTTCTATTTCTTTTGGACTGTCACCGGGACTCTGACCTTGGGCTCTGCTGCTGAGTAGTATAGCCTGGGACTTCCTTTTTTTTTTTTTTTTCCTCCTTGGGACCTTGTCATCTGGAAGGTATCCCATGTTAACGTATCCTCTTATATCTTTGAATATACTTGCACTCTTGTATGTATATAGCTTGGTATCTTCACTGTTACTGTTAGAGTATTTTTCTTGTTTGAAGAAGCAGCCTTCAACAAAAAAGTGCACAAACTCTAGAGTGACTTCAGTTGAAGGAATTTATAAATTTACAGCTTTTTGGAGGGGTGATCCAGTTCATTTTTAGTGTGCAAGACTTCACATGATGCCCTTAGACCTAGATCTGGGGGTGAGGGCTGGTCCCCTCATTGCAGATATCACGAATTTTAACGTTGGCCCAAAGAACTGAGCACCATTTTTACTGAACATGTATGCTATGGCAAGTTATTCAGGTTACATAAATGACAGCAAGTGCTAGTGTTCAGAAGACCTTACTGGATTGTTTCATCACCTCTCTTGTTAAAGTCTGGTATCTTCTTTAGACCCACTTATCTTGTTCACTGAACCTAATAACTTGATAGATAGCCCTAAACTCTCATGAATAATTGTCAGGAGGCAAGGCATTTGAAAGATCTTGCAAAAAAAAATTATTTGATAATCCTAAACCATATGAGTGTTTGATCTGAAGCTGAGGGTACTGACTCAAATCATTTCCCATGAAATGCAGCTTTTTAAATGAAGAGACACACCTCACCCTGAGTGGCTGTCTAAATTAGGTCAGATGAATTGCTCTCTAGAGGAAGGAGTGCAGGATGCCTACTGAGGCTAAATAATTGAGGTTTCTGGCTTTTAAAGTTAATGAGATGAACCCTGTGCTGGGAAACTAGTTTGGATTATACTACGAAAAAGGCCATGCATTGAAGGCTACATACAGAACTGAGTATTTTAAATGTCCCTTTATCTTCCCATCAGAATCAGCTGAAACACATGTTGAGGTGGGACTGAGGCAGCACGTGGTGATGTACTTCAAGGCTGTGCCACAGTGTGTATGTACAGTGAAGCAGAGTTAAGATTTTTCAGAGAATTTTCTGTTTTAATTGATACATGAAGTCATTGACTTACTTCGGATTTTCCCCAGTATAACCCAGACTGTAGAACTTAAATGATCTTTTAACAAACTCCCTCTTTTCTGGTGACCCATGAATCAGTTTGCAGTGTACAAACCGGTGCTAATTATGTTCTTGGCAGAGCTGCTTTCTTCATAGGCTGCTCAGGAAAGCACTGTAACATAAATGGTTGCTTCAGCGGAATGCTTCCTCAAACAACTCACTTATTTGCAAAACACTTTTTTTTCTAGGTTTTGCATGTTGGATGATACAGTTCAAAAAAATATTCTATTGCCCCTCCTCTTCAGTTCTGGGAAGAAGGATCTCCTTAAATTGCTAGGGAAGCATGTCCCCAAATGTCCTATTTCCTTAACTGGGGATAATGTTCTTCTGGAAGTGACAACAAGTCCCAGCTGCTGAAACATTTCAAAGACTAGCTGTACTGATGAAGGGTTGCTTCATGTGATGAAACTCCAATCAGTAGTCCAAATACAGGATTATTTCTAGCCTCTTTGTTTTGAAATCTGCTTCACTTACTGCCACATGGACTTACTTAAACACACTGAGGGATTTTCCCTTCACAGACACCAGGTTGGTAGATCATTTTCAGGATCAATAATTTTGTAAGCTTAAAGGAGGGATGGATGTGAAGGGGTCAGTAGTAGAATACCTGCGTGCTAAAGGTATGCAAACATCATATGGAAAAATCTGTCTGTAATTAAGTCTTCATTGCCAGAGAAAAAGAGAAGGAGAACCCCAAATTAGGAAGAAGTCCTTTACCATGAAGGTGGTGAAACACTGGAACAGGTTGCCCAGAAAGGTTCGATCCCCGGAGACATTCAAGGTCAGGCTGGATGGAGCCCTGAGCAACCTAATCTAGTTCAAGATGTCCCTGCTCACTGCAGGGGGCTTGGACTAGATGACATGTAAAGGATCCTTCCAACTAAGTGCATTCTATGAAAATATGGTAATTTCCTCTCCCAAGTTCCCTGTGTGAGCCTCTGACTTCTCTATCTTCTCTGATGTACAGCACAAAGAGGGAACTATTTTGGGGGAAGCTGAATAGCCTGTATTTAAGTAAAATGAACGCTTTTTCTCTGAGGACAGGATGATAAAGTTGAGACTGTTCACCCTGGATTAAGGAATGAATGTCATGTTTGCAGTTTACATTGTTCTTCCATTCTTCAACTCTATTCAACACATTTTCTTCTAGGCAAAATCAAGAACTAGAATGAGTAAGTTTCATGTGTACACACATTTGCTCATCCTCTTACAAGTTTCAAAAGTGTAAACAACCTTATTGAAAGTTCATGAAAATGTGCCCCAGTTTTCTTTTATTTATTTTGTTACTTTGTCTGTTACTGTAAAATCTGAGGATTTTAGCAGGTGAAAAAGGGAGAAAAAGTTTTAATGGAAAGAACCTTGCTGACTGCCACTGACAACCAGGGAGAAGTGGGCAAAGTATGTCTTGGGGATTTAGGTTAGGAGATTGGCACTATGGGAACAATGTACTTTGAATGATGAAAAATAATTCATGACGATTTTTCAAGGCATTAAAGGAGTTACACTGGAATTTGCTTTTACACACATTTCTATTTTAACAAAGAAAACTATCACACAGTATTAGGAGAAATGAGCATGAAATTAAAAGTTTTACCATGCGAGAGACAATAAGACATGCTTTGGAAACACATTCCTAAACTGAATTTGGCCTTGAGTCTATGCAGGCACGAGGGTCATAAGGAAAAAGAACACAAAGGTCAAGCTAGGCTTAGGGAGATAATTCTGAGCTTTGTAGTACATCCCCTAATAACAAGTTTATGCCTGAAAATATCTCTTTGCTACCACACAGCCCCTGTGAAATAAGGATATGTTAGCTATTCCATTAACTCTTCCCCATTACCCCTTCAGCTGTTTTAACAAAAAAACCCAAACCCCAAAAAAACTCACAAACCCACCCCAAAAAACTTGCAGAAAAAAAGACCAAAAGCTGTCATAAAAAGCTTAATTCTTAGGCATGAGCCAGCACACCCAGGGAGCAGCTGGCAGTTGCTCATCTCCCTGGATGGTGCTCAGCAGGTAGGAGGGAAGCCTTTACAGACCCTGAGCCTTGAGGGTAAAATGGGAATCGGGGTTCCCGTCCTGGCCCAGCAGGCTGGAGCGCAGACGGACAGTAAGGCAGGCACTGCTTCTGCAGGACAGAAGGACGGTAAGGGAGGTATCACTGCTTCAGAGTGATGCTGGGTCATTAGAGGGTGAGAGGAGTGTCCTTCTGCAGGGAGAGATGGAGTGTGAGCAGGGCAGCTGGGAGATGGTAGGGCTTCGAGTGGGGGGAGATGAAAGGAGGAGAAACCGAAAACAAGTATGCACGCCTCCGGGTCTCAAAAGGCTAAAGCTGTTAAACTTTGGAACCACACTGGCTCCAGGAAATAGCTGAAGTTCACATCCTATCCCCACAGTCTTCATTTAGCTGCACATTTACACTTAAGTTTATTTTTAATTTTATGGCTGGTCCACATGCCACTGGTTGGCCTATGCTCCTGACCCTACCATATTAACTCGGGAGATTCAAATAATTTTTTTTTTTTCTGTAGTACAATGCTAAACCAAACACAAACTAACTTCCACATTTCCCAACTTTCCTTAACTGCAAATCATATTTTTTTTTCAGATTTCCATAGTAGTTTTACTTTAGGAATATACCAGAATGCAGGCTATCAAATTATAATAACACAGGAACCTGTTGCATCACAAACAAAATGAAGTGCTTTCAATCATTATGAATCTAGGTGCTGAGGAATTAAACACTTGACCAAGTAGTCAAGTCTTGGTTCTTCCTAAAACTAGGAGCCTGAGTTGGCATACCTGGATCCTGCACACAGCAGGGATCTGGCCACGAGAGGCCAGTGCTGAGGTTTTGTCATCTCCCCTGCTGGGGACAGAGGGAGGAGGAAGTGGCAGGAGGTGTCCAAGATGTCCAACGTCTTAGCGTTGCACAGCAGAAGATGGACAAAGAGCAAAGGGAAGCCCATCAGGGAATTCTCCTTTGAGGTTTCCTGATGCGCTGTGGGACCAGAGGAGAAAAATCCGTCACCCAAGGGAACATCGTAGTAGATGGATTTTCCCCACAAACACTAGAGGAATCTGAAAACCCACAGTAGCTGTAACGATGGCAGTTCTGACAATAATATTCTTCTTGGCTGAGGTCAGGATCACACTTCTCTGAATGTGGAACATTCACAGGGAGTTAGTCATATAAACCCAGACGGCAAAGCCAGCCACAGCATGGAAGATTTTACTACAGATCAGGGTTGGAGCTATGGTGAACTCACAGCACATTAAAATAAAGATGTCTTTAGAGCATCTCAGATTTGTGCTCAAAGCCTTTGCACATTTGGTAGAGGCTTTTTAAAAAAATAATTGTGCCTAATTTACCATAGCATTTCCAGTGAGCAGAAAATTTTATGATTGCTGGATGTGGTTTAAGGAGCAATTTTTAAAGAAATGTCCTAGCTCAACTCCTTCAAGGATCCGGTGTTACATGTATAGGAAACTCTCACTTATCCACTTCTGTCGTTAGCACTAACACTTCTCACTAAACTCCTGCAAACAGTGCCCCGTTTGTGAGAAATCAACAGTGCCAATTTCTTCTGGATTTCATTAAGCGCCTAAGTACATGGTAGAAATTTGGCAGATAGTGGGAAAAAATGAAAGTTTAACTGGCACCACAACAGTGTTAAAAGGGGGATTAGTATTAGCATGTGCTTTGAATTCAGAGTAATAGAAGTAAAACCAGACGCGTTTTGTTTGGCATCTATTTCATGTCCCAGTGAATATGGCATACCACCATTTGATCAGGCATGAAGCCATCCCAACAGATGGTCCCCAGCAGCAGCAGCCAAGAGACCATGTATGAACATCAAATGTGTTTGCAAAGGGCAGGCCTCCAGGCTGCCAATGTCGAAATTGTTTTCCATTCCCAGCTTCTGTGCCGATGGCTGATGGGGCTACACAGCCACTCTGCTGGCCCAGGCACCAACCCAGTGCCTTGAGGAGAGAGTAAAGAGTGTTGTCAGAACTTTTATGCCCATCTCCCTCTGTCCTTTGGAGGAGGCTTTCATCACATTGGCTTAAAAATGCTCCTGGACACACTGTTTGGGTTTAAATAAAAAGATGGAAAAAGCGTGGGCTTTTTCTCCACAAATTTCCCAGGACCTGTGTAGGCATAAGAGTACTAAAAGTGCTTACAGAATGGACACATCAGGGAGGCAAGGAGACATTTCTTTAAGGACAAAACAAGAACAGATGAACACATGTTATTGTGCCAGCCATTACATGTTGCAATGAGAGATTTTTTTTCAGTTCCTGATTAGCTGCTGAGTAAAGCTGTTGCTTGTGTCTCTGGGTTGTAGCCTACAGAGGTTGTTTGGTTTGCAGATGTTCAGTTAATACACTGTGGATCTGAACGAGTCCCATCTCTTCCCTCCTGCAGTCATCACACCTTTATGAGCAGGAGTAAATGCCATTCAGGCTCTGTTGAGCCTTTTGCAGTCACTAAGTACCTTCACCTTGTCATACTTGTGTGGGCATGTGTCTCGGTTGCCAGGAGAGACCAAAGCACTGAAATTACAGCAAACATCTCTGCTTCTCCTTCTCTTTTCTCATCCTGCTCCAAAACAAAAAGTGCTTATATGCCAGGCTAAATGCTCTCTCTCTATCATTTGGCAGAAGAAAGGAGGAAGCAAGCAAGCCTAAAACCTTGGGAGAAAGACTGTAGTACCAGTTCAGCACGATGGCCCTTGCCCACCAGTGTACGGCCGGCGCAGACCCACAAGCACTGAGCAGGAGAGGTGGCAGAAGCTGCTACCAGGTGTCTCCTTGCAGTCATATCTCTCACTGGTGCACTGTGCACAGAAACGAGACCTCCAAGGCCTCCTGGCTCTAAGGGGTGAATCCCCACGCCACACAGCATGTAGTGTCACTGGTTGTGGAGAGGATTTTTTCATCTCCTACATGTTTTTGGTGCTCTCTACTCTTTCGCATAATAAAAATACTCTGAAGTTCCCTTGGAGTTCATAGTGCTGAGGATCAGCTTCTCTTTACTGAGACTGATGGCTTAATTGCCATACACTGTGTGTCATGGCATTGTCCGTCAAGGAGCTTCCTAGAGCTTAACAAGCCAGACACGTAAGCTTCACAAGCTTGCAAATATAGATGTATGTATTCCAAATAACTTCTCTCATTGCTGAAGTGCAGCCACCCCGCCATGAATTGTGGCAATTTTTCAACAATGTGCAGCTGCATTACAAAACCATGCAGGATAGGAAGCAAAGGATACCTCATTTCAAGGAAACCCAGGAGGAATCTGAGGTTGGCTACATAGAATTAATCCCATGTGAATTTGTGTCCTGACCAGGTTAAATAGTTGGCGAATGGAAAGGAAACGAGAACATATTTCATTAATACCAGGGCTTTAATTTGCTTACATTTGAACCCTTTCGTGTGTATGAACCTTGAAAACAGCTTGTGATTCAACATCAAATGCTTTCGTGCAATTGTCCCTCCATGTGAAACTTGTTTGAGATCCATTGGTGTTCCAATACCAACAATTGATACAACATGGCTAAACCCTACATTTCCATTTGTTAACGCTCCTTGAATGTTTCCAATACTAAATAAAGTGTCAAAAAATGAGATGGATTTGTGAATATATTGGAGAGAAAAAAAAAAGGGTTACATGCACTATATTCAGCAAATACCAAAAGATCTTGAATCTGGCTAGGGTTCCAGAGCTAGTGCCAAACTAACTGCAACACAGCTTTTTCAATAGCATCCCCCCTCATTAAGGTCTCAGGTGGAGCAGCTCTAGAAAACACTGACAGGGTCAACAAGACTACACTTCCAGCATCACGTGATGAATTCCAAGAATTTTTCCTGGCAACACCTGCAGGTCTGTGGGAATTCCTCAAGCATAGATTGAGTAAGTTTATAATCTGGAGCAAGAGAGAAGCAAAATGCGTCACTTGAAAATAATACCTCTGCTTGCAGCTTCTGACCGAAAGCACATCAAGGACTCAGAAACATTCCACTTGTAGCAACTTTAGTTATGCTAAGTTTTGTTTGACTTAGCAACAGGCTTGCTACAGTATTTTCTGTTTTCTACAGGTTTTGTTTTGTTTTGTCTTTTGGAGTGAAATAAGTAAAGATTATATGAAAACTTGATCAGGTCTGTGTGCATTAAGCAGCAGATTTTTTGTAGGTCTGACAGAAAGCCCTCTTTATCATGTTGGTAAATTTTTAAATAATCTTTTTCAACCATTTAAAGCAAATACTGGAAAATGAGGAAGAGAAATTTCAGTGTTATCTTTCTATTATCAAGTTTTATGGTTCTGTTGGTGGTATGTGCATACTTCCATATAAACTGGTAGCAGCACTGAAGTCTCCAGTGGTATCTCTGACCCTTCTCTTGAGGGATTTTTTTAAAATTTTATTTTGTGTCAGGTTGCAACATTTTTGGAGGGTATGCTGACAGCATCAGGCTTAAGGACTCCTGTCGTGCACAGCAGCAATTTCGGTTTTAATTTCTGAGTTCTTTGCAATTCAGTTCGAATACTTCCTGGGTACATGCCTGGTTTTCCCTTTTAAATTCTTCATCCAGGGGGCACAAGGGTGCTTTTCTTCCCTGAGCCTCCAGGGATTTTGCTAACAGGGAGTGCCGATGGGGGAGTTTTTTGAGCTTTCCGGGACTGTGCTGCCATCTCCTGATCAAACCGGAGGATTTCCCTGCTGAAAGCTGGCCGGGATGAAGGCTGGCAACCTCCTTCCTTCTCTTTCCAGAAAGGGCACTAAATGGCCTTTGACTCTAGCTATGCGGGTACCTGCTCTGCAAGGAACCGCGTCCCCGCCCTCCCGCTTGCTCTGTTTGGCACGAAGGGAGCAGCGGGCACTGAGGCTGGGTCCGGAGGAGGACCGGAGCTGCTGGGTGATGTTCCTGCTCGGGGCTCTCCCCACTTTGCCCCACTAGGTGCAGGAGAGGCTGGGCACAGGCTTTGGCCATTCTGGGAATATGAGGAACATTTTCTGAATTGAAGTTTTTGGGAAATTCAACCTAGATTTTTAGGATGTCTGGTTTTTGACATGTCATGGAATCATAGAACTTGTTGGGTTGGAAGGGTCCTTTAAAGGTCAATCTAGTCCAAGCCCCTGCAGTGAGCAGGGATATCTTTCACTAGATCAGGTTCCTCAGAGCCCCATCAAGCCTGACCTTGAACGTATCCAGGGCTGGGGCCTCCACCACCTCTTTGGGCAACCCCTTCCAGTGTTTCACCACCCTCATAGTAAAGAACTTCTTTCTAACATCTAATCTAAACTTACCCTGCTCTAGCTTAAAACCATTGCCCCTCGTCCTATTGCTATCCACCTTTCCTCATGCACTCACTATTCGCCCACCTTTAAGGTACTCTGAGTTCCGTGGGTCTTTGCCTGACCTCTTCCCCTCTCCCCACCTCAGTACTGCGATTTTCACCCTTCTCTTTGCCCTACGGCTGCAGGACGTTGCACCAGCCCCCTCCCTACTACGCGTGTACCCCCTTTCCTCTGCACGGAGCAAGCGGAAAAGCCACTTCTCGGGATTCTCCGCGCAGCGATAACACTGGGAGGCCCCGACGGCACGTACGGGCACCTGCGGGCGAGCAATTCAGCTCCGCAATAGGGGCATGGCTCTCACCTCGGGTTTAGAA